>NC_085138.1:9020822-9095822 GCF_035046485.1 Aedes albopictus
TAATTTACTGCTTCTTTGGGTGCAACTTAATTTGGTATCGCTTGTTTTTGGTGCACACGTAATGTACGAACAGTTTCGGCAGATCAACGGCACTGAATTCGTAGATGCCCAATCGGTGAGGATTAGGAAACTTAATCGCACCACCACGGCCATGAACGGTACGGTCACTGTAAAGAGGCCTCTGGACAACAGTTTTACGGTAATTTTTATGATTATTTTTCGATTTCTCATCCACTAAATTTATTCTCGCGTAACAGGTTGCCATGCATCTGTTTCACAGCCCCTTGGGCAATAATCAATTCAACTACTACCCTATGAAGATACCAACCATAGGGGTGTGCGATTTCATGCGAAAGGTGTATCCAACGTACTACCCCCATTTTAAAAAAGCCGTGCTCAACTTGCCACCGACATCGGACTGTCCCATACAACCGAGGGTGGTATACATCCGTGATTACGTAGTGTCGGAATCGCTTGTACCGGAACTGCTTCGTTTCGTTCCGAAAGGGCTGTGGCTCGTGAGATTGACGGGAAAACGCAATGGCGAGATCCTTGGCATCACCGAAACCATGTCCAAAGTGTACTCCAATTACGATTGGTAGAGGAAAAATGCGTTTTATGGATTGTTTGAGCTTTTTAGGGTATAGTGTGTTGTGGATTTGACAATCATTGTTTCAAATTGCATTTGAGCACGTCCAGGACTTAAAACTATTAAAAAATATTAAAAAATTAAACTTAAATACAAAGAAAGAGCTTTATGGTCCACATAAAACGTTATAAATAACGGAGCACCGACAGTTTTTACCATTCTTACGCAACATACTGTATAAAAGTTCTACTATAAAATGTGAAATGCTTTCATAATCGAGCAATCTAAAGAAAACTAGGATTTTTTAAATTTTAAGTGTAGAGAAAAAATACAAAAAGATTTCATAAACATTCACCCACATATTTGATAAAAACTCAATCTAAAACTGGATGATTTATTTCGTCATATGCGCTAATTCCCATCACATCAGATTGAAAATAGCCAATCAACTCAGATATTCCGATTAACTTTTGCCAATGCCTCATTAGATGGAAGCAAAAAGATGTATGTCGAGTCAAATACAAGACACTGAAGACGACCTTACAGTTGAGGTCGAAATACGTATCTGTCAAAGGATGCAAATTCTTAGTGGAATTCAAAGGAACAGTACTTACTTAAAAACATGTAGCCTATCGATAACCAGCCTCTTTGGCACTAAAAATCGAATAATTGTGCAAAATTCCACGTTCCAATGTTCTGTTTTTGCCAAGGGGTTGCCCCGCACCAAAGCAGCAGCTAGAGGATTTGTTCTTCATCACCGTTCAATTTTCACTTCGCCAGGCTCACTTGTCGAAACAACCTTCAATTCACACCCACGAAAGATCAGTGGCACTTCAAAGTTTGATTTCACTGCTGCAGAATGCAGGAAAAGCTGTTCAATTAATCTAATCAATCGCTGTTTCAAGTCCGTAAAATGTTTGTTTACAATTGTCATCGCTTGAGGAGGATGCAAGCAAATCTGTGCGTGGATTTTCTGCATACGAAGCATCGCATTTCACAACCACAGAGAAAGATTTCTTCGTTGTACTGTGATGCCCCCTCCTTTATCTCGCTCTTTCTTGTGTTTATCAAAGAGAATGAGCGAGAAGAAACAAAAATCTGTGCACGCTAGCGAACACTTTTTGTGCACATGTATGTCAAAGCGGGAGAGGAAATTATGTTTAACTGTTATGAGCTTCGGGCACAGTCTCCCAATCACTTATTGGTATGACCTAGGGGCAAAACACTGCACAGTGGAAAAAAAAAACAGTGCAAACCGACACTAAATTCTGTATCTCACGAACGCATCCAGTTTTTCTAATAAACAAAACGGTTTTAGGCGTAAAATTGTCTGGAGAACCGAATGAAAGTGATTAAACAGACCGCACGGATCATTATTCCTCCCATTTTGCCCTGATTCCCCAGTTTTTATTGACTTTTATATGAAACTAGTTCTAAAACACTTATAAAACATGAATGCGGTTTGCCTTGAACGACTTTTCAGAAGGATTAATATGCAGAGAATCGATTGGAAGTGATTGTAGTGACCGCATGAATGTATTTATGCTTATTTAACCCTAATTCCCCTCACATATGAGGTTTTGTATGAAATAAGCTCTATAACTCACCAGAAACATATGAGTGGTATGTATTATAATTCGCTAAAGAAACCCTTCTTAGCAAACCACTCATACTTTCATGGTGAGTGTTGGAGCTAATTTCATACAAAACTCAATTAGGGTAAAATGAGCAAAATTACATTCACGCGGTCACTGCAATCATTTTTAATCGCAAAGAAAGCCCTTTCTATTAATAACCGTGGTAGTGCACAAAGAACACTGAGTTGAAGCGTGGCAGGCCAAGTCCCAATGCGGACGTAGAGTCATAACAAAGAAGAAGAAGTAGAAGATACTCCTCCATTTATACATCAATAATGTTTTTCTTATAATTGCCCGAAAACATTAGTCTGTGGAATTCCAACATCTATGAAAGAGTTGTTCAATTTGTCAAAACAAACAACTTTCCCGAAGAAACCTGATCTCCATATAGCGTCACAATAAAAATTCAGACGCTTGAACCACCTTCACTATTACAAAAGATCTATCTCAAAAACACCTAAATACTTCGATTTAGTGAACCCTCCATTATGTAGACCCTCGATCTTATGTACTTCGATTTTGTGTACATTTTACCTCGTTTTTACGGACATTTTTCAAAGGTAAAATTTTTAATATTCATTAAGTTTGAAACTTGCAGTTTGTAGTATGATGACTTATACCACAGGGGTTTCAACTTTCTGACACGCGGAGCACTCCATATCGCTAAGGAAATTTTAGAAGGAATTTTAAAAAGTTTGAAGAAGATTCTTAGTGAATTCCTGAAAGTATTTCTGAAAAAAAAAAAACAGGAATGTTTTAGGAATACGTAGATGGATTTTCTGGAGAAATCCCAGAACGAATATCTGGAGATAATTCGGGAGATATTTCTGAGAAAATACACAGAGGAATACACGGCAGAATTACTAATGAAATCTTTGAGTGAATTTCTGCACGAATCTCTGCAAGAATGTCTTCCAGCCTTTCCATAAAAATCCTTACAAGAACCTCTGTAGAAAAATTTCTGAAGGAGGATCGCCTAAGACTTTCTTTAGAAATCCTTGGAGCAATTTCTCGAGTAGAAATATCTCAAATGAATACCTTTAGAAAAGGGAAGAAATCTTCGGAATTTCTGTAATAATCTCTTGTAGAATTTCCAAAACAATCCTTAGAGAAAATTCTTTAGAAAGCTTCTGAGAAAATTTTGAAGGAGTTTTAAGTTTCTGATTCTCAATGTATCCGTAAATTGTTTTCTAAAGAAATCCATGAAATATTTTTCAGAAACTTTATGGAAGGTTTTCTAGATGAATGATTTGAAAAAAAATCTGGAGGAATCTCCATGAAAAAAAAAAACTGAAGAAATTCGATGATGCATCTATGCAAGATTTCTTGAAAGGAATTCTTGAAGTATTTTCTAAAGGAATCCATGCAATATATTTGGAAGCTATCCGTGCAAGACCGATTTTTAGAGATCACAGTCTTTGACACCTTTTCGTCGATATTCGGCTACCTTTAATTCTAACATTTGAAATACAAGCAATCAAACTACTGTAGGTACGAAACAAGAATGTCAAATGAATGCATTGACCACGATAGCGTCTTCGGAAGACGGTTCGGCTTTTGTTATTCCTGTCTTTTTCCATAATGGGAGCTGTTTTGGCCATATGTGTGTCGTATTCAATTGTTGAGTTGTAAGAGTAAGAATAAACTAATACAGGTTGAACTCGATTATCCGGAATCGGATTCTAAAGCTTCCCAAACATGTATCTTGGTAACAGCATGTTGAACGAAGCTGATTTTTTTTCAATTTGTTAGGCCAACTTTGATCAACATTCAGTCGAAATCTCAGCTTTCTACAGCATTCCGTTTTTCAGATATAAATTTGGGAAGCTTCAGAACCCGGCTCCGGATAATCGAGTCCGACCTGCATTCATAATCGGAATTGGCTGAAATGTATGCGAAAAGCTAGAATTAGATAAATGTCATCGTGTCAGTTGACATTGATTTGACCCTTTGTTATTTTTATTGATCTTTGAACAGATATTGTCAATCCAACAAACCATTTTCTAGTCAAAATTTTTTGAAGAAAAAAATTTCATACGCCATTTTGAAAGTTAGGTGAGAAAAAATGGTTATGTGTTGATGCAAAAGTAAATGATTCACGCAACGCAATCCAATATAAATGGCCAACTATTTCGTGTAGTGGGTTGGAAATGCTCTATTCAAGTCGTGTTTATAATTAAATTTGCATTGTAGTTGATCCTTATGTGAGGTATGCACTTCAAACGGAATCGCTCGAGTAATTTTCGTTCAGTGCATTATTTTTCCGTGACCGGAATGGTCAAGAAATTTAACACAGCAAGCCCCATTCGATTTTACGTTTCGTTTCAGCTACGTACTAGGATCCGGAATAAAGCGACGCTTTATTATTTCTTGAGCGATTCCTTGCCTGAATTTTCCACGCATCGAGATAGGCCAAGCAATTTCTTGTGATCAGCGTACTAGCCATTACATAAGCAATTGACTGGCCCAAATGTCGAAAAATTCCACGGGGCACCCTCTAGAATCGTGCCTTTGGAGGAGAAGAGCATCCTGTGAAAATTTCAGCTCAATTGGTTTAAAACTGAGCTGGCGCAAATGAGTTGGGATCTTCAGTCCAAATCAGTGAAGAGAATTGTCAGACAAAAGAGGCACAAAACAAGCAACAAAGAAGGTGCGACGATTACTCTTTATCCCACGTATGTGGCAGCCCTAATCCTACCTAATGCATCTGACAGGAGCCAACATCTATCGTGTATCCACAATGGAATCCTTTGTGGATACACAAATGTTTACATACAACATGTTGGATTCTTAAAGATGGCGTCCTAGCACCCTGGTGCTTTATCCCTACTGGTAACAGATAATGACATGATCTCGAAATTTTTTGTTGCAGACAAAACGGAAGCTGAATTTGTTGCGTACTTTTCAACTCGTAAATAATCAATTATTGCTAACCCAAAGTCGAAACTGTTTGATGATAGAGCTTCACCAGAGTTGCAGTGTTTACCGACTCGAAGTTATCGTTCGAAAATCACAATGCAAGGCTTAAAAATCTCTAAACTCGTGGTGTACGATGTTAATCCCATTATTTTCAAGTTGGGACAAACTTATGTCGCATGGGTTTGTTTGTCGCAACAAATACAGGTTGCGACATTGTCATTATTGTTGCGCGATGGTTGAATTTTGATTCACTGGTCCAAATATATGAGAAATTGGGTGACCTCCAGTCTCTCATTTAGCACGCTGGTCTAAAGAGTTTTATATGGCTCATAATTGAAAAAATAGTAGTTGATACCCTAAGGAACAACTTTGTAGAAGGCCATATAATGATAAAACTTAAGTTAGTTGCGGTTTCACTCTCGGTTGTTACATGCAGCACGTTTTACTGTTCGAAACTTGCGCGCTACACCATAGGCGGGTATGTTGTCCTTCATTTCAATTGCTCACGCACGTGGGCGGGTATCGAGACATTGAAGAATTACATAGCTGCCTATGATGTAACGCACAAGTTTCGAACGGCAAACAAGTGCTGCATGTAACAACCGAGAATAAACAGGGGCAGTTGTGCTTATCCTGCTTTCGTTAGCTGAAACCGTGTTATCATTATATGGTCTTCTACAAAGTTGTTCCTTAGGGAATCAACAATTATTATTTTTTCCAAACTCTTCAAACCAGCGTGCTGAATGTGAGACTGGAGGTCATTCAATTTCCAATATATTTGGACTGAAGATCCCATACAAACTTTCAACTCATTTGCGCCAGCTCAGGTTTAAAACGATTGAGCTGAAATTTTCACAGATTGATCTTCTCATCCAAAGGCACGATTCTAGAGGGTGCCCCGTGGATTTTGGCAACTTTTGTTCCTCGCCATACAAATGTGGGCCGGTCTAATAAGCATGATATTTTTCCGTCATTCAAACAAATAAACAAAACAAAATGTATCTTCACATTTTGGTAAATAAATTTCGGTGTTGCATTACCACCATTGAAGGCTTTTGTTATAGAATTATAAATTTGTCGGCATCTATCTTGTTTATATTTTTAGGCATAATTTGAGATTAGGCTAGAGTTTATGTAGTCTGCTTGAAGTGGAGGACATTCGAATACATTTCCCTTGTAGTTCCGGCTTTAAACCACCACACGGAGAGACGAAAATACCCAAAAGTGAGTTCTTTCCACCCAACTTCGGGGTTGCGTGTCAATTTCAAGTTTTTTTCACCCAACTGAAATTTTGACTAGGTTGTATTCACTCAAATTTGAGTACCGTGCTAGAAACTCAATGTTGGGTTGACGCACTCAACTGCAAAAGTTGGGTTGTTTCCCCGAGCAAAGTCTGATAGCAAATTGAAAACTAATTTTGATGTTGTGATATTGCAAATTTTGATAACTCAGGTTGTTGTCGTTTTGGTCGTTTTAACGGTTAAAACATCAAAAATGAGAGCAGAAAAATGTTCCTGTGACAGCAAATTGAAAACCATTCCTGCTATCGATGATAGCAAATTGATAACCGTTTTTGTTATCAGCGCAAGAAAAATGAAAAATCATTAAATGTAGAGTTTTTCGGTTGATATCAAATCCTAAATGCAAAAATACAATTGCACTAATGATGTATCCCTCGAATTACTTCACATAGATAACTAAAAGATTTAAAAACTATTGTAACACTAAATATTTACATTAATTCAAAATGACAGCAAACCGAAAGCAAAATTTGAAATCAAATTCAGCAAATATAAAATGATATCAAAATGTGATATCAATTTGTTGCTGAATACAAATCATGTTTTCGATTTGCTGTAATTTAATTGTTGAGCTTTGCTCGGGTCTCTCTTCACTCTCTGACAACAATAGAAAGAGCGTATGAAAAGGTAGATGAAAAAGAACTCAAAATTGAGTTTAAAAGTACCTAATTTTGAGTTTTTCAGTTTTTCCGTGTAGGTGAGAACCGAAAGAGTCCGGAACAACGACGCAATTAGCATGAATCTTTATCGTGATCCTGACGGCGACGACGCCAGCCAGACAGCGAACTACGGACCCTGCACGAATGATCATGTACTGCCTAGTAGCTATGTGAGCCCCCTAGTGAAGGTTGAAGCGCGATCCGATGGCGCTGTCTATGGATGCTGTGAGCCACGAGCTCGCGCGACTATTGACATATGCGCGCGTCCGAAGGTTTCGAGCTGGCGCCATCCTCAGGTATTTCACACCACTACCGGAGTACCGGCTGCTGGCTGCCCGATGGTGCTGAGTTGAGTAATACTGATAGGATTTGGCGATGCAGCCAGCGCGGCCCGGTAACATTGACCATCGTAGAGTATCAAGAACGGAAAGTCACTGCCGAGCGCCGAAGCGAAACGAAAGTGAAATTTTATGGACCTCCCTCGTGTGTGATATGCAGGGGACGGACCGATCAACGACGACTGCGACGACGACGACGACACGGTAAGACGATTAACGTGCCTGCCTGGACGACGCGGCCTTGAAGGACGTTCGAAAAGTTGACTGGACCAACCGGAGGCCGAATAAAGGCAAATCGATGAGGTTGTCGTTGTTGTTATTCAGGCATGCAGGCAGATCTGTGACATGAAAGGCGAAAGGAAGATGGGGTAATTCATGGCTACGAGCGGAGTTTAACTCAAGGTCATTGGCAGCGTACTTTAATGTTTTCTCCGCGACGTTTCGGTATTCGATTTATGTACTTACATACATACAAAGGGAATTATGATCTTTTTACTTTTTTTCATGTATAATGTATTTCAAATAGTTGTAAAAGTCTTCATTTGAGAATACTTTTTAGGAATTGCAGTTTTGATGCAAAAACATAAGGTCGATGAACTTTTCCCAGACAATCAGGAGTCGCATAAGAAATCACGCTGTACATCGTATAAAGTACTATTGTAAGTCACTATCGCATATATGTACGGCTGACTGACAATTTTCATTGCATATGATGTTATTTTTTGAACTTATTACGGTGTATTAGGTGAAGTCATATAAGAATACAAATAAACTTTTATAAGGGATGAGTACATCGTAGTAGATGATATTCTGATGTTTTATTGCGATGAACTTTACTTATTCGCAAAAGCGTGCAAGCGAACTCGCAAAGTGTCAAATGAATTCGCATAATTGCGTACTGCGATGCTTATACGACTTCGCTTGGTACTTTTCTTATTGTATCAGTTTACCTCGCATTTGGGTATGGATGAAATCTCATAAAAGTACAAATTAACTCGTTAAAATGGGCATACAAACTCGCATAAACTAGAAGTGTTTATGTTGACATAATGCGATTTGATATGTGATAACAGTTAAAGAGATTCGGTTAGACTGTGGATGCAGTGCCCAAGCCATAATTATGGTTACAAAGTCATCATTATTTGTTTTGTTGGCCTGATAATCAAAAATGGGAGACGCTAGACAGAGAGGGGCAGTGAAAACTGTGCGGGAAATGGTGTTTCGCCTGCCAAACACGTACAGCGCAAGTGAACCAAGTGCATTCCAACAAACACTGAGGTGAGTTAGAATATCATGATAAATAATCAGCTTGTTTCATTTAGCGTTTGGTGTTGTGTGTGAAGTGTGGCTCGACCATCCAGAGGTCATTAGTTCGGTATCGAGATGACAAGAATTGTGTGTGTTTTTTAAATATTATTTTTTTTTATCTGTATTAACGAGATTTTTAGCCCTAGGCTAGTTCATCTCGGGACCCACGCTTTACTTCCCTTCCGAAGGAAGAACTCACATTTTGTGAGTTTGTCGGGAGTGGGATTCGATCCCAGGTCCTCGGCGTGATAGTCAAGTGTTCTAACCATTACACCAGGTCCGCTCGTTTGAATATTATTGTCGTTGCGATTGAAACCCGAAGTTTCCCCACACCCGACAATCGAATTTCCTCAAAATCCATACGTGAAACCTAACGTCGGACGTAGTGCGCTGGACAGCGGACCTAGCCCTCTATCCAGCGCACTGTGCCCGACGTACACACACGGTTTAGGAGAAACACCGATTTTCGTGTGTCAAAAATTCCGATTTTCAACTGCACGAACAATATTAAGTCTATCTTATGCGACTGAATTACATCGTTATAGTGCACACGATGCTTCGCATAAGATATCGCTTCAAGTCATTTTTTTTTTTTTTTTACTTATTCGTTTATTTGGAAGGCTCGGGCGCCACATGAGCATAACTGAGCCGAAGTCTTTTGTTTTTTGTTTTTTTACAATGATTTTACATTTTACAATTTATTACTGCCTTAAGCTATGTTAGTTTGGGAAGCCGAAGTACTCGCGGCTGTTTCGAGGTTAAGGATTGGGGAAAAAAAATTGGGAAGGAGGGATTTATGGGTTTAAAACTAAATTATTTGCTAACTTATGCTAAAACATTGATGGGACAAATTGTTCATATCTGTAACGGAACCAAAAAGAAAGGACTTTATCGGTAGAAAACGACAAGAAGAGGACAAACGGAAGGGGGGTGACGACAGACAAGGGCGAACAACAAAACCAAAAGGCGGACAACGAAAACAAGGAACGTACTACATCAAACTCTGACATCAACACGTTTCAAAAACTGGTAAATCAGGTTCATGTATTCCAAATCAAGTCCTGCCAACACTTCTCTAACGGGTTTCTGTTGTTTTCCTCGGACCCGGAGAATTTCATGCAGCTCAGATCTGACCTCACGATACTCATTGCATCCCCACACGACATGTTCGATATCCTGGTAAGCTACGCTACAGACACAGAGATTGCTTTCTGAGAGCCCAATACGGAAGGTATGTGCATTCAACAAATAGTGGTTGGACATCAGCCGACACATTACACGAATGAAATCGCGGCCTAAATCCAACCCTTTGAACCATGGCTTCTTCGACACCTGTGGAATGATGGAGTGCAACCATCTACCCATCTCTCCATCTCTCCATTTGTGTTGCCAGCTGATCAAGGTCTCCTGACGGGCCAATGCAAAAAATTCGTCGAAGGCGATTTGACGCTCGTAAATATCGCCTCCGCTAGCGCCCACCTTAGCCAGAGAGTCCGCTTTCTCATTGCCCGGAATTGAGCATGTGAAGGGACCCAAGCTATGGTGATGATGTATGAGCGTTTGGACAAAGCACTCAAGACTTGGCGTATTCCATTCAGGAAGTACGCTGAGTGCTTCATCGGTTTCATTGACCGAACAGCCTCCAGAGAGCTTAGACTGTCGGTAAAAATGAAGTAGTGCTCAGGTGGAAGAGTGCGAATGTACTCTAAGGTGTAGTATATAGCCGCTAGCTCAGCAATGTATACCGAACATGGCTTTTGAAGCATGTAGGTGGCGCTATGAAATTCGTTGTAGACACCGAAACCACTCGAATCATCGGTTTTCGAACCGTCTGTGAAGAACTGTCTGTCCCCGCTAACATGCCCGAACTTACTTGCAAAGATCTGTGGAATACCTACGGAACGAAAAGATTCCGGAATACCGGTGATCTCATCCTTCATAGAGAGATCAAAATCCACTGAGGAGCTGTCGAAGTTTGAGAAGTTGTCACGATTGGTGTTAACCGGAGATGGGCTAACCTCCAGCGTCATGTACCAGTAGTACACACTCATAAAACGAGTTTGAGGGTTCTGTTCGAGCAGCTTTTCGAAATTTTCTATGACCAATGGATTCACAACCTCGCATCGGATGAGGAACCGGAACGATAACTCCGCAAAGCGGTCTGTCAGAGGCTGTACACCAGCGAGTACCTCTAAACTCATAGTGTGAGTTGAGTTCATGCAACCTAACGCGATCCGAAGACAACGGTACTGAACCCGTTGAAGCTTCAGCAAGTGTGTTTTCGCCGCGGATTGAAAACAGAAGCTACCGTATTCTAAAACCGACAGAATGGTTGTTTGGTACAGCCTGATCAGATCTTCCGGATGTGCTCCCCACCATGTTCCGGTAATAGTTCGCATAAAGTTGATTCGCTTTTGGCATTTCTGTATCAGATACACAATGTGCTTCCCCCAGGTGCATTTGGAGTCGAACCAGACGCCGAGATATTGAGAAGACATGCTATGAGTGATTGTCTTACCCATCAGATGGAGCGGAAACTTTGCCGGTTTGTGTTTTTTAGAAAAGACAACCATCTCAGTTTTCTCCGGAGAGAATTCGATACCCAGCTTGAGAGCCCAAGTAGACAAATTGTCCAAAGTATCCTGTAGTGGTCCTTGCAGATCGACTGCTATTGATCCCGTTATAGAAACAACACAGTCATCCGCAAGCTGTCTTAACGTGCAATTTTCCATGAGACAATCATCTATGTCTCTAACATAAAAATTGTAAAGAAGGGGGCTTAGACATGAACCCTGGGGGAGACCCATGTAGCTAATTCGTGAAACTGTCAAGTCGCCATGAGTAAAACTCATCTGCTTCTCAAACAGCAAATTATACAAAAAGTTGTTCAAAATTGGTGAAAGGCCACTTTCGTGTAGTTTGTCGGAGAGAACATCGACACAAACTGAATCAAAAGCTCCCTTAATATCCAAAAACACTGAGCCCATTTGCTGCTTTTGAGCAAAGGCAAGCTGAATTTCTGAAGTAAGCAACGCAAGACAGTCGTTCGTTCCTTTGCCTCTGCGGAAACCAAATTGTGTATCAGACAACATGCCATTCGATTCAGCCCATTTGTCCAGACGAAAGAGAATCATCTTCTCTAACAACTTCCGCAGACAAGACAACATCGCGATTGGACGGTACGAATTATGATCCGACGCGGGTTTCCCGGGTTTTTGAATAGCTATCACTCTCACTTGCCTCCAATCATCCGGAATGATGTTGTTATCCAGGAACTGATTGAACAAGTTCAACAAGCGCCTCTTAGCGACGTCGGGGAGGTTTTTAAGCAAGTTGAACTTAATTCGATCCATTCCTGGAGCGGAATTGTTACATGAAAGAAGAGCAAGTGAGAATTCAACCATCGAAAACGGCCTATCCATGTCGTCCCTATCCTCGGAAACATCACGAATTATTCGCTCCACGGGTACGGAATCTGGACAAACTTTTTTTGCGAACTTGAGAATCCACCGAGGAGAGCTTTCTCGATCCTCGTTTACCGACGACGCGTTACGCATTCTTCTCCCGACGTTCCAAAGAGTTCTCATTGATGTCTCGCGCGATAAACCCTCGACGAACCGACGCCAGTAACCGCTTTTCTTCGCCTTGATCAAGTTCTTGAACTTGCTTTCAAGGGAAACGTACCGCTTAAAGTTTTCAACCGAACCGCGTTTCCGAAACTCTTTGAACGCAGCGGATTTCTCGCGATAGATTTCTGTACACTCGCTATCCCACCACGGATTGGGGGGTTTCCTGCGAGCCGAAGGACCTGGAACTGGCCGACGTTGTGCCTGCAGCGCGCTACTGATGATCAGTTCTGATAGAAACTGATACTCTTCCCGCGGTGGAAGAATTTCTACCGATTGCTCACCGTCGATAATTGCTTCCGCGTACTTTCCCCAGTCAATGTGTTTCGTGAGGTCGTAGGAAATGTCAATAGATGGAGGTTGACGTGAACCATTGGAAATAGAAACGACGATCGGAAGGTGATCACTACCATGGGGATCCTGGATAACCTTCCATGTACACTCCAGCGATAGTGAGCTCGAACAGATTGAGAGGTCTAATCGGCTGTCTCTAGGACTGCCATCTTTAGCTGGAGGTGCCACTCGCGTAACTTCTCCGGTGTTCAAAATTGTCATGTTGAAGTCGTCGCAGAGGTCATATATCAAAGTTGAACGGCTGTCATCGTACAGTTCCCCCCAGCCTGTACCATGGGAGTTGAAATCTCCCATGAGCAGCCGTGGCTCAGGCATAACCGAGCAGATGTGGACGAGATCCCTGCGAGATATCGCAGTTCTCGGTGGAAGATATATGGAGGCAACACTGAGGGTTTTACCTCGGATTGTCACCTCACATGCGACGGCTTCGATCCCTGTCATCGGTTGAAAATCGACTCTGTAAAATGAGTGCTGCTTTTTGATCCCTAAAAGCACCCCTCCGTACGAGTCGGACCGATCAAGACGGATAATGTTGAAATCGGAAAAAGGTAAGATTACATCGGGTGTCAGCCATGTTTCGGATAGCGCAAAAACATCGCATTGTAAATTGTTAATTAAAAATTTGAAAGAGTCTAATTTTGGTACGATACTACGACAGTTCCAGTGTAGCACAGAAATCATATCTTCGACCTCGGTGGTTAAATTAGCCATCGAAAGATACGAATGTCGCAAGGAGGGGCATTTTAGAAGCCAACTGCTTCAAAAGAGGAGACACACAAGGAAGAAGTGCTTTGACAATGCTCTTCACTGAGTCAGAAGCATTAAAGAAGTTAAGGACGATGTCTACGATGCCAGAAAGCGTAAACATCGGAGCACCAAGAGGTTGTTCCTGGTTCTCCGAATGCTGTCCCTCTGGCTGAGAAGTCGAAAAAATTGGGACATCTGGGATTTTTGATGTTCCCGGGTGCGAAGGAAAATCTCGTTCATCTTGGATTTTGAATCCAGGAGGTGAACGTTTGTTACCTTTTTTAACACTCTTAGAATTTGTCACGGTGGGTTGGGGGTCACTGCTAGGCAGATTCCGAGGTTTTTTGGTGGGTCTCTGGAGCCTCACCCGTTTCCTCGTTTCACCCTTAAAAACAAAGGGAACCCCGTCCCCGACCTCAGAGTCAGAGCCCTGATCATCGAGAGACAAAGACGAGTAGATGTTGCGTGATTCAACGACCGGAGCAGCTTTTCTCAGCATTTCGGCGTAGCTTCGCCTTGAACGCTGCTGCAACGATCGTTTTTGATGTTGTTTTCGCTGTATGTACTTCGGGCAAACATTGAGATCGTGTGGACGGTCGCTACCACAATAAACACACTTGGGCGGCGTTTTACACGCACCGTCCACATGTCTCTCCCCGCATGTTGCACAGCGAGGTTTATTGCTGCAGTACTGGGCGGTGTGGCCCAGCTGCTTGCAATTGATGCAATTCATTACCTTCGGTACATACAGCCTCACAGGTAGCCGAAGTTTGCCAATCACCAGCAGATCTGGTAATGCAGATCCGGAGAAGGTCACAGAAAATTCTTCAGATGGTGTGTAAACCTTCTTCTCGCCCTCCTGGGATACCGAATGCAGTTGCCGGCAATCCAGTATCTGGACAGGAGGTAGAGAAGGGTTATGGAAACGACCACAGCCTTGCATGATCGTTTCGCAGGTCAAAGATGCGTCGGCGACCTTCCCCGAAATCTCTATCGACGCGCTCGGTAGGTAAACGAAGTACTCAAGTGTAAACAACTCGCAGGCCACAATCTCATTAGCGTGTTTTCGGTCGCCTACTGTCACCCGAAGCTTAGCTGTACCGACCATGTCAATGGAGACAACGGAAGAATACCGCTTAGTCAGATCCTTGCTGATTTGAACGGTGTTCAAACGTTTGCCTTTGGGTCGGAAGAAAACAACATATGGCCCGCCAAAGTCGGGAGGGTAGGCCTTGAGGCGGGGGGACGTCGAAACAGATTTACTGTTGGTGTCCATTGGAGAAGCACCAGGGTGAAGGGGGGCAAAGGGGTTAGCATTTAAATCGCCTTGTTGGCTCGAACAATCCGATGCCAATAACAAAGCTTCGTTGATGCGGTACGACGTACCCCCGCCATCGTCATCATCGCCCATTGTGGCAGCTAACTACCACCACGGGGCACTCAAAAATCTTAAACTAACACTTATCACGGGGACGAAATAATAAAAAAAAAAAACAAGAGACAAAATTATCTGTACAGGGAAAGTGAGGAAAAAAAAGAGAAAAAAAACTGCTTATATACCAAATTAAATCTAATCAAAGAGTCAGTGGAGAGGGGGGAACAACGAGGGGTAACTTTGAATACTTAGCTTTGTGCTCTGTTTTGCCACAGGCTCGACGACGACAGGTCCAAGCGATGGGATCGCCCGCACTGGGAGGAGGCGAGCGGTGTATATCGGTTGAACGCTCTCTGCTCTTCTCTCGGTGGGCTGCTGCTGTCGACGACGATGAGCTTGGGTACTCACTGGAAGAAGCCGATCACGGCCGCGCGAGCGGCGCGGTATGCGGGGGGTGCTGCACTGCTGTGCTCGATAATCGGTCAATGCGCCACGTGATATAATGAAAACGTGAACTTTACTCAAACTAAACGAACTTTTGCGGCAAAAATTGTGGCCTCGCCAACCGCACGCGTCCCACTAGGGATAATTACTTAATAAACTTAATCACTCGGAAACACTAGCACGAAAATAGCCACCGAACTGGAGACAAACCGGACGAACGAAAAGTTGCGACTGTCTCGAACGAACGCTCGCCAAAGAGTCGCTTCAAGTCATATAGCGTTATTATTGTTCCGTCAATGCACGTATAGCGCCTCTACTTTTACTACATCTTATGCGATGTAACTTTAACGCATAAAAGTACGTATAACATGAACATAAACTTCATTATACGTGCAAATTGGTTGTCTGGATTGTTCCTTGATCGAAATTGTGTCAAGTAAAATGGGGTCTGCTCGTCCACTTGGGCAAACTCGGTGTGAGCCTGTGTGTCCACCTACCCTTGCTGGAGGGATCCCAATCTCTCTGCCATTTCAACATAGACGATGTTCTGGCAATCCGTATCGCGTCTCTTATACCGCGTCGGTCGAAGCACTCTTCGTCCTCTGCCACTACTAGTGCTATGGGCATCATGCCTGCTCACACCCATACCACATCCTTTGAGACCGTGCGACATCTGTACGAAAAGATAAAAGGGAATCTTCCAACAAACACTAAGGCCTATTTTTGGACCGACTCAATCATAGTCAACTGTTGGCTATATCTCCCAGCCCGATCGTTGCAAATCGTGTATCGGAGATACAGCACCTGTCGGAAGGAACTGCGTAGAGACATGTTGCCGGTATTGATAATCCTGCAGACATCCTATCACACGGCCCAACTTCAATATTGCTTGCTCTGGTGGAATGGTTCACTTTGGCTGAGGCAAAACCATTCAATATGACCCCAGAACGGCGATGCTAAAACAGAAGACGGTCAAACTGCAATAGCGAAGAAGAAAAAGGGGTGACATTAACCATTATTAGTATCGTCAACCCCACCGATTATCAAGTTTTTCGCTTTATAAAAGACTAAGTTATTCGTACGGGATGTCCCCACTCAATAGCTTTCTTGTAAAACCAATAACGCTGCACAGTAGGCCTGACCACTTTAATTCTTGTAATGCATTTCCGATGTACTGCAAGCATTAATAATGACAAGAAAAATAGTAGAATTATTCGATTCTATCATATTTCATGATTCTTTCAAGGAATGTCTGTGTATGTGTAGATTAGACTGGACTAGACTAGAATGTGTGGGTGAATTTCTGGCCTTATTTTTTTTTTGTTTTTAGTGCAGCATCTATGTATGAACATCCTATACGGTACCTTTCAATCTGAGCACCACTGAATTTAAATTGTTACGTCATTTATGCATGTTGTGGTACTATAATATACCAAAACAGTTATAATCACTGAATCTTCATACTTCCAAAAGAATGCAACAACTCCAGTCGACGAACCCGTAGACATAAGCCTTATTCTTAGCATTAGCATTAGCATTAAGCGAGTCGCACAAATTCGTAGGTGTGTGGAGCGGACCTGGAGTGATGGTTAGAACACTTGACTATCACGCCGAGGACCTGGGATCGAATCCCACTCCCGACAAACTCGCAAAATGTGAGTTCTTCCTTCGGAAGGGAAGTAAAGCGTGGGTCCCGAGATGAACTAGCCTAGGGCTAAAAATCTCGTTAATACAGATAAAAAAAAAAAAAATTCGTAGGTGGTACAGTCCTAGACCGCTGTTATGAGGGTTGCCTCCTTCCCATCCGAACCAAAGCACAAAGATTTGGGACTAATCTCTGACTCTTAGACAAGGCTGACGCAATCCTCCAATGGTCGAGCACTGTCCTGGCCACGTCCTTGCGACTGCTGAGGGATGGGAAAGGATGGTTACTTTTGGACAACTATGAAAAATGTAGACAGCTCTACGATCTCTCAGGCCTAGGTGTCACGGGAATTTGGGTGTTGTTAGTGGAAGTACCCACTCACACCATTGTTAGACTGCTTCGAATCAGTTGTCTGTACAATTCATCCTGGTTTCCTCGTCATCTTGATGGCATTTGGTAGAATTACTAGATTCTTCGGTTGTTAATCTGAAATATAAAATGATATCAACATCGTACGTCAAATAAGCTACATATTAGTAATACGCTCGCCACAGTTATTAGACATAAGCCTTATTCTTAGTTTCACAAATTTATCCTTACTTTCTTCCATTTATTTTTCTTTACAGGTAGGTTGTGGAACAATTACCACGTTCTAGTGACGTCTAAAACGGCGATAACAGGTATATACTACTATACTAGGTAGTTTCAATCTTTCCTTTTTATGGTCTGGAAAGTTTGTTGCTTGAATGGTTCCTCTGCACTCAGTGAAGTACACTACCGAAATTCATTTCAATACCTTATGAAAATTGATGATGCTTGTCATGACCAAATTACATAAGGAAAAACTTATGAAAAGAGTAGAAAAAACGTAATATGAAGCAGACTGGAATCGATCCATGAACGTCGAGATCACCGAGCTCGTGCCCAACCCACGACGCTTGAGAATATCGTGTTGCTGAATGTGTATAAAAGCCAAACTGTGAGTCGATTCTGCGTCATGAAGTGACCTTTTGAAATTCATTCTAATCGTTATGAATTGCTTAAAGGCCATTTTCAAAGTTAGACTTTATAATGACCTTAGGTTTATTTGGATGAGTGTGTTATTGGTTTTTTTTTTTCAGTCTGTCCACTTCGTCGAAGACCATAAAGCGATCCGACATTTGTGATAAAAGTTATGGCGTTACGATCGTCTAATAATGCGCGGACGCAAATTTTGCAGCTGCATCCAAACTAAATTCCACTCCATTTTCATTTTCTGCTAAAACTGTAAGAATTGTTAGTATTGTTAGTGACAAATTCGGAAACCTTTAATCTTAAACAGTACAATTTACAAGCATGTTTTGCTGTATTCTCAGTAAAAAATCGAACTTGTTCGGTCTGGCGAAGCTCAACCCATTTGGGGAGACGTTTTGCTGTTTTGTTCTCAGCTTTCCTACTACGGCGGGCCTATATTGACAAGCACTCAATCACTTCGCAGAACGTAGCCGCGAAGCAAAGTAGACCCGTATGTATTCGCTCCTCAAACGATGTATGTAGGTACCTACCTAGGAAACGAGCAATCACGTCGTTCGTCCACCTAGCAAGGCGAAGGAACGACTTTGCAAAAAGATGTCCAAATTTGGAGCATTTAAGGTCAGCTGTTGATGAGTAACCGATAGTTATATAATTTAATCTCTCGTGTTTTTTCCTCTTTTTGCGCCAATGTCTGAGGTCAAAACTGAGTGCCTGCTGGCGCTGACTGGTGCTGCTGCCCGACAGATAGGCTGGATTTATGTACCCTCATGCGGACATAAATTGAGCCCCTCAATGTATAACTCCCTTCGGTCATGCGCTGCGTTCGTTCTCTGCTCCGGCTGTGTGTCGCGCAGTCATGAAGTCGTGAATGAGCATTCGTTTAATCCTATTTATGAGCAATTTAGCTCGACCGGAACACACTAGGCCGCAGCGCAGAGACAACATGCTACCATGTGTATTGTATACATAGTGTTCTTAGCAGAGACGCGACGACGAGATGACCGTGCCAGAGCAGAGAGAGATTGATAATCAAATTGATGTGGTCGTTAATTTCAATGCGCTTTTGCAGCTGCAATCAGTGTACATGATCGCGCATTAACGATAATGTGACTTTGGAACTTCTTGGCGAGAAGACAATCTAGACACGGCCGGCGCGCAGATGATGGTCACCGAAGACTGATAAATTATAAAAAGGGGGTTTAGTCTTTTCTGCTTTAAAGTGACATCTCTTTTCGTTATCCCCCCTTCTTTGTCATACCATTCTGGGTCAACTGGTTATTGTGTAGTCATCAACGAGTGTTCGTTATTCTGGTTTCTCGTGGAGATAGGAGAAAGCATTCTTCAGCACTTATACGCTTTCACTCTGGAAAAATCGCGGGAGGAATTTCTGAAGAAATCCCTGAAAGTATCCAAGGAGGAGTCCCGAAAAGAATCCCTGGAAAAATAACGGAGGCAATCTCTATATAAATCTACTAAGGAATCCCGGAAAGAGTCCTAGGAGGAATCTCTGGAGGAATTGCCAAAGGAATCACGAGAGCTATCTCTGAAGACATCTCTGGCGGAAACCCTGGAAAACCTCGGGAGGAATCTCTGCAGAAATCCTGAAATAAGTCCTACCCAAGTAACATTTTGATGACCAATTAGTTTTGTAGAGGTTTTGAGTTTCGCAATAAACCAATTGCCTTTTACTTTAGATTTATGATGTTATTAAGAACATCTTCTAGTGTATTAAAAAAAATGTTACTTGGGTAGAAAGGAGCTTGGGAAGAACCGCTGGAAGAATCTCGGAAGTAATATCTATAGAAATCATTGAAGGAATTCCGGGAGGAATCCTAGGATGAATCTAGAGATGAATTTCTGAAGGAATCGCGGGAATCTCTGGAGATCTCTCTGACAGAAATTCTAGAAGAATCCCGGAAGGAATCTCTGGAGAAATCCTTATAGAAATCCCACAGGATTCCTAGGAGGAATCCCGCGAAGAAACCCTTGAAAAAATCCGGATGAATTCTCTATAGAAATTCTTGAAGGAATGTCGGGAGAACTCTTGGGAGGAACCTCTAGAAGAATTTCTGGAGGAGTCTCGGCAGGAATCTCTGGAGATAACTCTGACGGAGACCCTGAAGAATCCCGGGAGGAATCCTTGAATGAATCCTGGGGAAACCCCCAGGAAGAATAGCAGAAACAATCTCTATAGAAATCCATGGAGGAATCCCGGCGAGAGTCCTACGATGAATCCCTGGAGGAATTTGTAAAGGAATCGCAAGAGATCTCTCTAAAAGAAACCTTAGAAGAATCCCGGAAGGAATCTCTGGGGAAATCTCGGCAGAATTCCTAGGAGGGACCCAGCGAAGAACCCCTGGAAGAATCTCTGAAGTAATATCTACAGAAATCATTAAAGAAATTCCGGGAGGAATTCTTGGATGAATCCCTGGAGGAATTTCAGGTATCTTTGGAAAAATCCTTAAAGAAATCCCCACAGGATTCCTAGGAGGAATCCCACAAAGAAACCCTAGAAGAATTCCGTGAGTAATCTCTATAGAAATCCTTGAAGGAATCCCGGCAGAAGTCTTGGGAAGAATCACTGTTTACGCGAAATGAATGAGTTACGAAAGAAAAAGGAATATTGTATGACGTCATGAACTATTACGGAAAGATATACATTTGGGCGCCCTGTAGAATAGAACGCAGTGATAGGTAGGAACTTTTCTGTGTAGACAGTTTGCGCGCCTAGAATGAAAGCTCACGAGGTAGTGTGGAGAATAGAAAACGTACAGTCCATTCAAAACGGAATAGGCAAGTGATCGATAGGCATGAATGAACATGCAACAGTCCACTAGGAAGCTTCGCGGTGTAAGGTCGTCGCGGAGACGAAAAATGTAAAGTTTTTGAATAAAGTGTTTCGTTTAATTTAACTACGCGTTAATCATTCAGCGCATCTGAAATTCCTTCCGGTGAAGACCAACCCCTTAGCTATCGTTGGAACATTTTGGTCCTTCGAACCGGATGTTGTGATCGGTTTTCCCGGATGTTTCGAAATTTGTAGCTGTTACGCGTGTGGGAGAAGAGCACCTAGTGCAGAAGTGCGGTCCGTGACCGGAAAATGAAAATGATTACCCATGTCCGTGACATAGTGTAAATTGAATGCATCGTGCGCAGTAGTGCGGCCCGTGGCCAAATCGTGGTAATCGGAATAGCCCGTGGCTATAAGCAAAAACTGTACGTCGGTTGAATGAGGTGTGGCCCATCGCCGAAGACAGCCAGGAAGAGTGCATGTGATATGTTCAGGTGAAAGCTGTAGGTTGTGCGCATGACACAACCGTGTTTTAAATATTTGAACGCACCGTGTGCGTGATTCGGCTTAGGCCAAAGAAGAAGCATTATCATTACCCTTGAACGTGTCCTTGGCACGTGTGAACAGTGGTCTAGAAAGCGAATAAGACAGTGTGCCTGTGATGCTTGTACTAGAGTGAACAAACATGAGCGATAGTGAAACACCGCGGGGAGTGTTGAAAACGATTTCGAAACGAAATATTTTGGAAGCGTTAACGGGATCGCGAAGTGAGGAAGCACCGCCAGTTCCATCGGTGGCGGAACAAAAGATTGCAAAACAAGTTCTTGAGAAGAAGAAAGCGATGGAATCGAAACTGGAAGTGTTGACGGATCGGCGTGATCTCATCACGGAGAAATTGATACGAATGAAGGAGTCATTGCGAGAAGGTGTCAGCATACATTTGCTCAGCCTTCACCTTGAAACACTGCGGCGGTGCGCGGATGAGTTCGATAAGGTTCATGTCGAAATGTCCGCACTGCTGCCGAAGGAACAACGAACCGTAATACGTCAGGAGTATGCGGTATTCGAGGACATCCACAACGAACTTTACGTTGATTTGCAAACACGAATCGCCCAAGCGCAGGAGGCAGGTCGCGTAAATCCAGGTACGTCACACAGTTTAAGCATTCCAGGTGTCCAGCAGCCGATTATCGTGCAGGCAGCTGCCCCGCAATTGCACGCTCCGTTTCCAACATTTGATGGGACACCGGAGAACTGGTATAGCTTCAAGAGCCTCTTCAACAGCATCATGGCGAAATATCAGAACGAGACACCGGCGATGAAGATATTGCACTTGCGTAATTCTCTCGAAGGTGATGCGAAGAGCAAAATTGACCAAGACGTCGTGAACAACAACGACTACGAGAAGGCCTGGAAGATTCTTGAGGATGCCTATGAGGATAAGCGGCTTATATTGGATGCGCACATCGACGCTATTTTGAATTGCGCAAACGTTAGCAAGGACAACCAAGCGAAATCGATTTCGGAACTAGTGGAAACCTGCTCGAAGCATGTTGATGCCTTGGAGGGTCACAGCTTTCCTGTCGAAGGTCTGGGAGAGTTGATTTTGCTTAACGTTATCTACAAAAAGTTGGACAAAGTGACACAGGAGCAGTGGGAGATGAAGGTGCCCAAAGGAGAGGTACCAGAATACGAAACGTTCATAGAGTTTCTTCGTGAACGAGGACGCGTTCTGCAGCGAACGAATCGCTCAGAGCAGCAGCAGAAGGGACAACCAACGGTTCAAACGAGACAACGTGATGCAGTAGTTGGTCACAAGGTGCCAGCACATCCACGGAAGTCTTTTATCCAAACATCTACAGAAACGTGTCCGTGCTGTCAGGCCGAGCACTCGATCTACAAGTGTTCGAAGTTCCAGAACATGAATTTCGTTGAACGGAAGTCTGTAGCCGCAAGGGTAGGCTTGTGCTACAACTGTTTGAAAAGAAATCATCGGGCCATTGATTGCGAGTCCGATCAGGGGTGCAAGGTCCAAGGTTGTGGTCGGAAGCATCATAGTCTTTTGCACCCCAGCGAACAAACCAGGTCTTCGTTTCCAGTCACGCTGGAAGATGCCAACGAATCAAATAGGCAGGAAGCAGATGGTGCACGTGCAACTACAATGAGCGCACAGACCGTGCGCATAGAAACGGCAAAACGGCAGGTGCTGCTGTCAACTGCAGAGGTCTTGGTGGTGGGACATGGAGGATCCACCGTCAAATGTCGGGCATTGCTGGATTCGGGTTCTGACAGTCATATTCTCACAGAGAAATTGGCCAATAGATTGAAGCTGAAGATGAGCCGAATCGACCTCCCAATCAGCGGCCTCAACGACATCCAAACAAAAGTAAGACATCTTGTGTCGACAAAAATTCGGTCTCGGATCAACTCGTATACAACGAGAGAATTGGATTTCTTAGTCGTACCCAAAATTTCAGCGAATATTCCACTGGCTGAGATTGATTCTAGATCCTGGAAGATACCAACCGGCATACAGCTAGCGGATCCATCATTCCATGTTGCAGCAGAAGTAGATTTGATCATCGGCAACGAAATATTCTTCGACTTGGTTAGGAGTGGGCGTTTGAAGCTACAAAACAGTTCGATTACGTTGGCTGAAACCGAGCTTGGCTGGGTTGCTGGAGGGTCAGTGCTAATGAAGAGGAGTGCACAGCGTACACGTGTTTGCCAGTTCAGTCGCCAAGAACAAAAGCATCGACCACTGTCGGCAGCAGAAGCAGCCGCCGAGCAGTCTCACAGGGAGACGCACGCGAGGGATGAACCAGACCGCTTCGAAGTACGATTCCCATTCAACGGCAAAAAGTTTCAACTTGGTGATCCTTACGTTATGGCGATGAAGCATGGCGGATGGCTGGTTTCCTTATCGAAGAATCCGGAGGAGCGCAAACAGAATTACAATGATATGATGGAAGTGAATCTGAATAAAAAGAAGAACATGATTAGTGCAACCGCAAAGGACAGAACAAAAACATACTACAGATCAAGGGAGTGGTTACAAGGATCCGAACATTTGTTGAGCCAGAGGTCTCAACGGGGGGTGAATGTTTACGCGAAATGAATGAGTTACGAAAGAAAAAGGAATATTGTATGACGTCATGAACTATTACGGAAAGATATACATTTGGGCGCCCTGTAGAATAGAACGCAGTGATAGGTAGGAACTTTTCTGTGTAGACAGTTTGCGCGCCTAGAATGAAAGCTCACGAGGTAGTGTGGAGAATAGAAAACGTACAGTCCATTCAAAACGGAATAGGCAAGTGATCGATAGGCATGAATGAACATGCAACAGTCCACTAGGAAGCTTCGCGGTGTAAGGTCGTCGCGGAGACGAAAAATGTAAAGTTTTTGAATAAAGTGTTTCGTTTAATTTAACTACGCGTTAATCATTCAGCGCATCTGAAATTCCTTCCGGTGAAGACCAACCCCTTAGCTATCGTTGGAACAATCACTATAAAAAAATCTGGAGGAATCTCTGTAGATAACTCTGTCGAAAACCCTGGAAGAATCCCAGGAGTCCCTAAAGGAGTCCCAGAAGGAACCCTAGGATGAATTCTGGGGAAACTCCCAGGAACAATCCCGGAAATAATCACTATAGAAATTCTTGAAGGAATCCCGGTGAGAGTCCTGAAATGAATTCTTGGAGGAATTTCTGAAGAAATCGCGTTAGAAATCTCTAGAGATCTCTCTGCCAGATACCCTAGAAGAATCCCGGAAGCAATTCCGATAGAAATTCTTGAAGGAATACCGGGACGAGTCTTAGGAGTAGTCCTAAAATAAATCCCTGGAGAAATTTCTCGAGGAATCTCTGGAGATAACTCTGACAGAAACCCTGGAAGGTTCCCGGCAAGAATCTCTAGAGAATTTCCTGAAGAAATCCTGAGGAAAATCCCAGGAAGAATACTCGGAAACGGTATCTATAGAAATCCTTGGAGGAATCCCGGGAGCAGTCCTAGGAGTAATTCTAAGAGAAGTGTCTGCAGATCGGACAAATAATTAGGAATCACACGATAGATTGTTTCCATCTTAGGTGTTTCCCAATGAGATGAATCCCAATCCAACGTCTCTGAAATCACGCCGCAGGAGCTTGCGTTTTTTTTCTGCCTTTGCACTCGAGAAGCCCAACAGAATTTCTAAAACAAAATACTCCCGTCAAAATTCTGGCATAATTTCTGCGGTCCCTCCAAGGCCTTTTTATAATTTCTGCCAGGATAATTTCCAGGAACTTCTTCAAAAAGTTTCCCTAGTTATTTATTCATTCACGTATTCCACTATACATAGTTTGAGGGACTCAAATTCCCTCCCAAATTCATAAAGGATGTCCATCTTAAATTCCACAAGGACCTACTTATAGGGTTTCACCTGGGCGTCCAGAAGAAATTGTTGCTTTCTAAAGTAAATGTTGCAGACATTTTTACTGAAATGCTTACGGATATATAAGTCTATCCGAAGGAATCCCAACAGAAATTTCCGGAGGAAACTCAGTGCAAAGTTTCAGGACTTCTCAAAGAAATTCCAAAAAGCTTCTCGGAAAACTTAAGAACCTCTGATATGCTTTCCCTTCTTTAAGATAAAATGTCATGGGTTTCTTTCAGAACTGCTATACAACTGAGTGACGGGTTTCCCTAACGAATGCTACCAGCAATCATCCAGAATTTGCTACAAATATTTCTTGAGAAATTTTCCCGACAGGATTCCCAAAAAAAATTCCTCCGAGGGTTTCTCCACGTATTTCTTCGGCGATTCCTCCAGGACTCCTTCCTGCGATTCCTTTGGGAATCCCATTGGTGATTCTTTCCCTTAGTGGATTGATCCAAAAAATCTTCAAGGAATATGCGAAGTCCGGGAATTTCTCCGGCAATTCTTTGAGAATTCCGCAGCAAGTTCCTTCGGGATTTCCTAGGCAAATGTTACCAGAAAATCCTTTGAGAATTCTCCACAAACTTCTCCGGGATACCTCAAGGAGTTCATCCAGGCCAGGTTTGCCCCTGAGGATTGTTTAACAAATCCTTCTCCTGGAATTCTTCCGGCGATTTCTCTAGGCGCTTTGCCGGGGATTGTGGGAAAATTATGCCCATGCCCAGGAAATACTCCAGGATCACTTTAGGAAATCCTCCGACAATTCCTCCAGGAATTCTTCCGGCGATCCCTTCAGGATATCCTCCAGAGATCTTCCGGGAATTTTTTCAGCAACTCTAGAAATTTCCCGGGAACTCCTCTAAAAATTCTTCCGGGAACTTCTCCGCAGGAATTCCTACTGGAATTCCTCCGGAAATTTCTCCAGGAATTCCTCCAAGAATTACGACAAGAACTCTTCCAGGACTTCTACGGGAATTCTTCCAGAAGTTTCCCGGGAACCTCTAGGTAAGCCTCCGGAAATTCTTCTATGTATTATTCCAGAACTTCGTCTACGGATTCCCCCGATAATTACTCTTGAAAATCTTTCGGAAATTAATACAGGAGTTCTTCTGGCAATTGTTCCAAGAATTCCTCCGGAAACTCCGGGAATCTCATGAGGAATCCATGAAAGATTCCCTGGAGGAATCCCGGAAGAAAATCTTGGAAGAATCCCAGGAGAACACCTTTCATAAAAAAAAACCTTCAACAAACCATGGAACAAACTGGAAGAATTTTTGTTGAAGTAAGTACCGGGTAGAATCCCTGAAGGAATTCCTAGAGGAATCTCTGGAAAAATTTCTGCAAGTATTCCTGAAAGATACCCGGAGAGCAGATGTACTTACTCGTATACAAAATTCAATTGGATGGCCATTCTGTGATCATATACTAAATCTTAAAGGTCCGATGTAAATATGACAATAAATTACAGCTTGTGCTGGATGAGTACGACTGGAATATATTGAATCCGGAATGCTGGCTTTCTCAGTCTTGGGTAAATCAAAACGGCTAGTTCTGCTTTACCCAACGTTCCGGCTTTTTTATTAGGCCTTTTTCAAGGGGATAGCTGTCAACCGTTCCTCGCAATACCCTATGTAACAAAGAACAGTTGACAGCTATTCCGTTGAAAAAGGCCTAATAAAAAAGCCGAAACGTCGGGCAAAGCAAAACTAACCGTTTTGCAAGACTGAGAAAGTCAGCATTCTGAAATTACAGATTGTATGAAAAACAGCAGTCCTGTAAAAGCCCTCCAACCATTAATGCAAATTTCCTTAACTAAGGAAGACCCCAGCCCGCTGAATCCAACTGACTTCCTAAACTTGATCGAATACTACATGAAACCCGGTAGACAATCACTTGGCGCATGTTCGTTCGCCAGCAATCGTTAATGAGACACGTGTGCAAATAGGTATTCCTAAATTTGCAACCCTTATTATCCGAACGTGCGCCACTACTATAGGTCCCCATCATCTACAGCCCACAAAGCACAACACTGCTCCGTAGATATTATGTAAGGCCAGTGCGTGAGTGCAGTTAGTTGGCACGAGAATTGCACGCCCTCCCTGCGCGACTTCAGCGAGGAGGACCAAACGACAAGTTGTCAACTGTTCGCACTTTTGACCGGTCGCCTGTCGCCATGGGCGCTGCTGGTGTTGTCTTTGTTGGTACAGTATATTACCCAGTAGCTGTAGCTCTACAAATGCGTTGTTTGTTGGAATTGTCAGTAAGGAATAAGAGAGGTGTGCAGTGCCATTTGTACTTGTGCACGCGTCGCGTATTCTTGGTTCGCGCGTCCACCGCAACCAGACCCAAAGAGCGAAGGCAAAGTGGGTTCCGCACGATCCGAGAAGACGGGTCGGTGTTCCAGTCGC
The DNA here is from genome assembly GCF_035046485.1 of Aedes albopictus. Taxonomy (NCBI): domain Eukaryota; kingdom Metazoa; phylum Arthropoda; class Insecta; order Diptera; family Culicidae; genus Aedes; species Aedes albopictus. The sequence continues at coordinate 9,048,394 of NC_085138.1, forward strand.
GTAGTAATGAAGGGGCGCACATATTAGCATCTGGAGATTTGAACAGACTTCTGGTTTGAAATACATACCTATTAACCAAAATTCTAGAATTAATATTAGGGAATGAAGCTCAAGCTCCAGCCAGATCAGGTACACTTACAGGAGAAACCAACGTATATCTACCTGGAGCTATTCTCAGTATATAAGTGTTGGTGTACCTCAGGGATGCCAGATTTATCTGTATTACTTATATAGATTTTTGAGCATCCGTACAAATTTTGTTTTATATGAAATACAGATTTGTGAGCTAGCCCGAGTAGAAGGGAATATCAAACTAATAACTGTCAAATCACATATTCTGTTTTTATATCTTGTTTTGTTATTATTAACTTATCAAGGCATAACTTTTCCATAACATGTTTTCTTTGACAATCTTATTTTGTTATGATCAAGCTATTGATATACACCCATAAAATATATTTTTTGTAATTACGTGGTGAAAAGTGGAACATTTCAGTTGGCTGAAGTATGCCGAAATGGCCTACTTTTCACCCCTAATGCAAGTGTGCTGAAAAGTACTACTTTTCGGCACTCTTAAGAGTGCTGAAAAGTAGCACTTTTCGGCACTTTTGCTCGTACGCACTTTTTACTTACCACCATGCCTTCCGTAGATTCAGCCTCTGCCTCTACATCTACTGAGCAGCTCGAATCCAAATCAGGACGATTTCAATTCGGATTCAAACTACAAATCAAGTGTAGAGGCAGCTGCTGAATCTGCTCTTGCTTTCGTCTGCGAACAACTGTTTGACAACGGTAGCTCGTTTTGTTGTTTGTTATGGAACAAATTTAGTTATTATAATATTATTGAGAGTGTACATTTTTTATTAACAGTAGCACGACAATAACAAGTTTTAAAATTGATTTGATTGATTGTTAAATTGATTGAAATAAATTTTATATAATAACTAGCAAGGATTATTGATATTTGTTTTAGTTACTCATATAGGGTCTCGTGCCATTTGGGCAGATGTACCTAATTTGAGCACTTGATGCTGTAACTAAGTACATTTCAAACCAATTGATTTAAATTTTTGTATAGGGTTAGATGGTGTACGTAACTCATCGTGTGCCAATTAGATATAAAATTGATTTAGTTATAGCGGTAAGTGTCCAAATTAGGTGCACCTGCCCAAATGGTACAAGACCCTAGCATTATTATTTACTTTGTTATTAGTTTGATATCATAACTAATTTTGCTTTCAGATTGTTATCAATAACTTTAAAATAACAACATTTGTTATTAAAATATTTTCCAAATTCATTGTTATTATGGTGTTATCGAAACTAACAATACATGTTATCAGTGTGTGGATTTTTATCGCGAACCACTGAATGGTCCATGCTCAGCAAGTGATACATTCGCGATTGTAACATTTCATGAACCAACATGCTCGGGAACGCTCCCCGAAATGCTGTTCATTCTCTTGCCCGGTTCGATACGAGAGCGCAATCAAGAGAGAAGATGCTCGATGACGCTAATGAAAGCGATGCATTCGGTAAGAATATGTTATTGCTATAATTCTTTTTTTATTGTGACTACACAACCTGCAACGTCATGAATACAGTTAAATTAAATAGTATTTCACGTTTTTAAAGCGAAAACGCATTAAATACTGATGTAAATAACGATTATTCACAGTTGCCCCAAGCCAACGATGAGCGATCATCGGTAAGTGTTACACTTAGCGATGCCCGCTCATCGCCGCAGCTTGTTTATATCGGAGTATCTTCTTTGTGTTCCTTCGTGAACCATGCGACTCGACGAGAGAACATACACCGCTTGGTAATTGAAACAGAACCAACAGAAGGGAAGAAAAACTGCCGAGTGGTTCACTGATCACTTTTTCGTCCAAACACTGCATGTTATTATATTGATCTTCCAGGAACATGTTTTTGCTATGATTTTTGTTATTTTGCCACTTATGACAGTCAAGTTTATAACATAATTTGTTATGTTAATCACATGAAAATAACTGATTTTATTACTCAGTTGTTGTTATTCCCTTCTGCTCGGGAGAGGAGCTGTTTTAGATTGTGTATGGGATACAGATTGTTCATTCAAATTTTGTATTAGATATAGATTTTTGAAAAAATCATCTGGCATCCCTGATGTACCTGCTTTTGTTTTAAGACATCAGAGACACAGAATTGTGGCCAGTTTTGAGAAGTGGAGAAATTGATGATGCAATCACTCGCCTACGGAAGACTTTGAAATTCAAGGCGGAGTCCGTGCGGATGCGAATCCCTAGTTCCAAATTTTTTGAGGAAGTTGGTCACTTTTCACTTCTAGAAGTAGATTTGCGCCATATGCGTACAGTCCGTTACAAAACTAGACAAAGCAAATCACTCATGTACGAGTAACAATCCGACAAGACAGTTACAGTTGGATGAAACATAAGACCAAAAACTTGTCTTGCCATTTAATATCTTTCAATACCCAGAATGCTTACCTGGAAACCAATATAAGTTTGCTGGGTTGCTTTGGCATAACCTTCACAGTAAAAGCATGTATTCCCTCATTGTTACAATTCAACAAATTTCCGGAGTTCTTCTTTCACTTGACTTCCACCAATTAATGCCTTCCCGTGTCATTGCACTCAGCGAGCATTGGCACAGTCTTGTGCCGCACACTATTGACAATTGCCTAAAATCTCTGCATATCGTTCCCATCCATGCTTTAGTGTGCTTAAGCAATCACACTATCTTCGTTCAGCTGCTTCTTGCTGTGGTAGATTCGTTTCTCTTCCACTCTTGCCACCCTGTAAACATTCGCTACTCCAGACTGAAGGGTAACTCTAAGAGGTCACAGACATCCTTGTTGAACTGGGTGACAGAGATCGTAAAAAACTTTTTGCGGTGTAATGTTACACTATTTTTGGTACACCTAGGAAAATTGAAAGAGGAATTCTGTAGCCACAGCTGTAAAGGCATGGGTACCCAGCAAGGATTCGTTTCTCGGTCGTAAAGGAAATTTCCTTGAATTTCCTTCATCTTCAACTTCAACTCACGCTTAGATGAGAGGTTAATGAAAAAGCATCTTATATCGCTAGCGTGCGCAGTTTTTTTTCTTTTTCCTCACTCACTCTCGTAAACAAACACGAGAAAGAAAAAGATTAAAGAGGGGGCACTTGCCCCCTCTTTTATCTCACTCTTTCTTGTGTTTATCAAACAGAATGAGCGAGAAAAAAGAAAACTCTTCTAACACTAGTGCTTTATATCCAAATTATTGCCAATATTTTTTTGAATCTTACATTGGAGATGTTTTCATTTGTTTATTTCGATCATTTTTAAGGCTTGATATAAAATAAGGCACACATTGCCGCTAATCCGTGTAGGTTTGAATCAGAGCACAAGAACTAAAAAAATTGCCGATTATTAGCGAATATTATCCAGTAAGTGTGTGTGTGTGTGTGTACTCCATCTAACACCCACTGTCCGGCAGTGATATTATGGAAGAAAGCATTCTGCAACGCCATTTTTATGTCGTTTTGGTCCGGGAGTTAGACGGTGATAGCTCTATTGCAGATCCAGTGACCCATTTCAGAATGGTTGGAGAGACACTCCATTCAGAAGTCACTTTCACTTACAATAAGCCCCTCATGTGTGCATTACCGTTATCAAATGGATAATGATAATACAAACACACTTCCTGTTCTAAAGAAATTTCTTTAAAACTGGCACGTATTTAGTGAATCATAGAACAATCTCACCAAAAATGATCTGGGACGGCGATGCTGTTATCATTGGGACGTCTAGTTCAGCTTCTTCCGGATGTCCTCACTCCATCTCTTCCAAGCGCATAATTGGTTAATCATTACACAACATACCACGCTTTCAACAATAATTAAGAGCACCCAACATCTAAATGGCGCTATTTGAATTCAACGGCGGCTTCAAGAATAACCAAACTCGCAGTACCTATATTTTTTATTTCTTGCCAAAGCTTTTTCCCTGTGTGCATTGAAATCATGCTACATGCGTCACTTCACATCTCGTTTGTCATTGCCGATGTATTACACAACATACGCGTTGCGTTGCGACATCACATGCGACAAAGAATTGTCGCCCACCACCGACGGTCGCTGGACCGACACGCATACTATCGAAACATCCACACAGCGACTATCAACCGCGTTACGTTTCATACGAAGAACGATTCAAAACGTATACACTCTTCTCTTTTCTTGAGGCGAGTCGTCGCGATGCCAGAACGCAAGAGATCACGCATACACACAACCATCACTGCAAACCACGCGAGAAGAAAAAAACACAACATGCCGTCCCCCATCGCAAGCCGAAAATATTACGGAGACACTGTTTTTGTTCACTTCATTAGAGCCACAAGCACTTAAAAACACAATATTTGTAATGACCATGGTTCGGGCCAATTGAAAAAACAATATTTAGATACAAAAATCTACGTTTTCACTAGAAAATCGCGGTTCATTTCACGAGCGCATCACTAACGCGACCGACCGAACGTATCAACAACCGTGTCTAGCGAATATTATCCAGTAAGTCTTCCAAAAAAAATCTAGCTGGACATCCTCCAAGAATTCCTGGAGGATTCCTGGGAGCAAATGTATCTATATAAATAAAAATGGAATGGTGTTTGTATGTCACGAATAGGCTCGGGAACGGGCTAACGGATCTACACCATTCTTTAGTGTTACTTTCGTACAGGGCTCTGACGTATTCGTACGAAAAAAAATAATTGGGAAAATCGACCGGTAACGCACCGACAACGAGAAAGTTTGTAATTCCATTTTGCGGGCCATTTTTCCACATAGCTGCATGTCAAAAAACACAGTAGGCAGGCAGAACGACGTTTGCCGGGACAGCTAGTACTGGATAAAGATGGAAATGCTTGAAAAAAAAAAACAGCAACAATACCTGGAGAAATCCCAGCAGAGATCTGTTTTACCGCGCTGCCATAGTGCCGCGTGAAAGTGAGAGTTAGAGTGCGCGTCCAAAGGATTTTCGTGGATTTGCTGTTGTTGATATTCTTCTTTACGGCTTCGCACACGCGCACTCCCACTCTCACGCGTAACTATAACGGCACCCTTAGTATCTGGAGAAATGCGTGAAGAAACCTCAGAAGGACTCACCAGAGCAATTCATGTAGGAATCATAGGAAAGATCCCAATTTTGGAGAGTCCCAGCGGGCCATGTAATCCATTGAGGAGTTATGAGAAGAATTTGCTAGATAAATTTCAGAAGACATCCCTGAAGCTTATGTCGAAAAACTCCCAGGAGGAATCGCAGCAGGAATTTTTGTAAGAGTTCTGAAGAAATTTATGAAGAAATCAATGAAAAACCCCTGACGATTGATAGGAGAGATTTTTGTCGGAATCCAAACAGGCCTGGAGGAACTTCAAAATGACTTATTGTAAGAATCCCAGGACGGAATCCTAGAGGGATCCAAAGATCTGAAGTAATCACGGCAAAGCAATTCAAGAAATTCTTGTAAAGATTTTCAAGCGCTTCCAACTAATATTGTTCCAGTATTTTCTCTTGGGCGTCCTACAGGAGTTATTGAAAGATTCTCAATGGGAACGGCTTGAGGATTCTTAGCAAAAATTCCTGGGGGTTCCCGCCAGAAGTTTTTAGCAGAATTCCAGCAACGATTCCAGAGGGATTATAGGAGAAATACCTGGAAGAATTTTAAGAAGAATCCTTGAAGAAATCCCTGAAGGAATGGACTAGCTGGAGGAATTCTAGCAAATATTCCTGGAGGAATCCATGAAGATTTTCCCTGAGGAGTACCAAGAAGAATTTCCGAAAGAATTCCAGCGGGCATTGTTAGAAAAATTAAGAGAGGAATTCCTGAAGGAACAATTGGAAAAATCGCTGAAGGAACTGAAGCGAGAATTTTCGAAGGAATTCCTGGAGGAAACAGCTCTGAAGGAATCATAGGAGGACTAGCTAGAGGAATCCTAGCAAGTATTCCTGGAGGAATCCATGAAGATTTTCCCTGAGGAGTCCTAAGAAGAATTTCCGAAAGAATTCCAGCGGGCATTTTAGGAAAAAAAAAAATAGAGAGGAATTCCTGAAGGAACAATTGGAAAAACCCCTGAAGGAACTACAGCAAGAATTTTCGAAGGAATTCCTGGAGGAAACAGCTCTGAAGGCATTTGTGAAGGATATCATTCTCCATGGATTTATCTTGGAATTTTAGTAATCGCAGAAAAAACTCTAGAGCTATTTTTGATAAAATCCCTGGAGAAATCATAGTTTCAATTTCTGGAGGAATCCTCGGAGATATTACTGGAGGCCAACTAACAGGATTTTTTGGAGGAATTCCTAGAAAAAAGGTTAAGAAAATCTCTGTAGGAACCACAGGAGCAATGATAAAGTTATCCAAAATACCACTGGGTGAGGCTAAATAGTACCTAAATAGCTTCCAGTGTCCTTCTTTTGCAAAATCATGTAGTTTGATGTATCGGCAAAGGTAGGCTCCTGAAACAACAGGTAATTTTCGTGTTTTCCGGAGGAATCAGGTTTCCAAAACATCCCTGGAATTGACCGTTTTTTGAGGTTTCGTGTAAAACTAAAGAAGTTGAGTCGCATCACTGTCGGCCGTTGTCAATAGTGAAGGTCATCTTTCCCGTCTTGCGCGTTGACTTCACCGATGACAATCTTAACGTTGTGTATTGGGAATTTTCCATTGGTATTGTCAAGTCATTCGTAAACACATCCTTCACGTCATCGGTTTTGTCGTTCATCAAAACTAGAAGCTCTTAGTTGTAGGGAACTTTAGTAATCCTGAAATATCTCAAAGGCATTTCGGAAGGGCTTCAGGTTTCACAAAAGTTCGCGGATGTGGGTGGGTTAGGCTAGGTAACGTAACTTTTCATAGCACAGACAATGACTACAACGAATACAAATTTAAAAAAAAATGAGTTTCGTACAATCTTGAATATTTCGAAGAAACAGAACCATGTCTATTAGTCTTTGAAGAATAATAGTAAATATAATTCATTATGGGCTAGCATTGCAAGTGTAGATATAAAGTTTTGTTCACCATAAAAGATTGAATGACTAAAATTATCACATAACTATCATAAAGTTACCCTTGAGAGTAAAGAGGTTAATGGATCCTATTTAGTTGTATAACGTTAATCTCTAAAATAAAATCACCAGTGGTTGTTTTTATCAATTAAGCTCCATAATATCTCGAAAATATGTAACGACGCTTTTTGTTCCTCGAACTATTTTGGAAAATACCTTCGATTATGTAACACTACTTAACTTAGGGACAAAAGCTATTATCATAAGTGTAGACCTGATGCTATGGTCTCCAGAGTAGTTTGGTTGATCTGGAATATCTTGAAAGAATCTTGGAATGTCTCATGGAATTCCAGGGGGATTACAGATTACAGTTGTTGTTGTAATGTTACAGTTCATTGTGAAATTGACTACCTTTTGTGTCAAGAGATAAACTTCAGGGCAGTTTGGATGATCCTGAATGTCCCAAAGGTTTGTAATAAAATGTAGTAGACTTCAGGTTGGTCGCGATTGATTATGCAACGTTACTCAGTATATCTGATATGGCTGCTGTTACGAGTGTAGACCTGAAGTTCTGAACTCAAAGGTAGTTTGGCTAATCTAGAGTATCCATCCCTATAGCAAAGAATAAGAATGCCCACTCCGCTGATGCTCGGGGGGACACTACCGCAGCGCTACCTGCGGATGAAAGTTCAACCTTCATGCGGTAGTGTGCGTTACTGATTGTATGCGGATACCAAAACATTCGCACACCATCTTCTCTTATGACAAATCACGAAAACTGTTACAGATAGATTCCACCTTGATACGCTTAAAGAGCGCTACTTGTCTTGTCGCCTGACGTTTACATAGAAAAGGGCTAAAGAGGGCATTCTTTCTATTTTTATTCTTTGCCTATAGTGTCACTAAATTACATTTTAGATATCAAGAGCAGCATAGATATGGCTACTATGGAGGTTCAAAAAATTGTTTATGATCCACTCCGCTTATTCAATTCGTATCCAGATTTTATGCCTTCTCCCAAAACTTGAGTTCATTTGGTTGAAAATTTATAGTGCACATGCCCTTCAAAGGTTGTTCGGGAACTACTTTGTGATTACGATTACGAGTGTAGACCTGAAGTTTTAAACTACAAAGTAGATTGGCTGACCTAAAATATCCGAATGACCCAAATGTCATTTGTAATTTCAAGAGCTTCACAGATCCCAGCAGATTATGCAATGCTATTGTCAATGGCGAAAACACATAAAGTTATTCTCGTAGATTTGAAGGATTTCATTATACGACAATTTGAACGACCCTGAATACCCCAAAGGTTTATAATACCTAATAGCCAGACACATCAGGTTGGTCCAGCAACTGCGGTTGATTATGTAACGTTACTCAGTACAACAGATATGGCTACGGTTCTGAGTGTAGACCTGAAGTTCTAAACTCCAAAGTAGTTTGGATGACCTGAAATATCCCTGTAGTGTCTATGAATCACATTGAAGATTTCAAGAGCTTCACGAATCTCAGTAGATTTTTTTATTCTTTGTTGAGTACATGAGTCACTGCGACCAGTTTTTAGATCGTTCCCAGTAGATTATGTAATGCTAATATTAATGGTGAAAACACATAAAATTATTCTTGTAGATTTGAGGGATTTTACTACAGGACAGTTTGGAACACCTAGAACATCCCAGAATATAAAACACCTTTTGATATTCTTGACGAAGGTTAAATGAATACATATGAACGTAACCCATACCCATATTTAGTTTTTAGAACAACTGGTAGGTCATTTTCTCCATACTTCCTGGTGTTCATGATGTTCCAGATTCACATTTGAAGCCACGGAGCTATTTAGGCCCACCCTAGAAATATTATCTCGCTACGCCAATGTCAGCCTCCCAAACTAAACATGAACCACACCAACGAACGCCTGTTTCGCCACTCGACTAAATATAATGTATGACACGAAAATGCATAGTAGGTAGGTTGGTAATACGGCACAGCACTCTCACTTTCGGTTTAGTAGTGGATCGTTGCTGCGCCTATATCCGAGGCCGGTCACTTGAGAGGAAATATTTAGATAACGTAATGACATGTGAGAGTGTTTCCCTTAGGAGCGGATTATGCATGCTCAAACGCTTTTGTTTTAAAAACAGCAGAAGTGGAATTTGTGCCACGATGGGAGAGCCGAGATGTAAACAAAGTGTTCGAGCTATAATAAGGTGCTTTATGCTTCAGTTGGAAGGTGTGTCTCTTCCCAACCACGGCACGACCTTACCAATTTGGGTGCACAGATAAGTGCCTTCGGTTGTTGCCACATCGAAGCAGTGAACAAATAGAAGTTCACACATACTTTTTGCATTAGTGACAGAAGATCATAAACCATTTCACCCACTGTAAATTGCTCATAAAACGATCTTATTCTAATAATAAAATCCCATGCAATGAACCATGTGGAATCATTATAAAATGCACTTCAAATTATTTTCTATTACGCCATAAAGACCCGAGATGGCTACCATCCAGAACTGAGATCAATAAAATTAAGAGAATCAACCCACGCCAGACGCATCGAGTCGTAATCAAATCCATTAAAACCAGCACTTCTAGAGAGCTGCACAGTGCTCGACCCGAAGAAACGCATTCTGCTTTTTACTTTCGTTCCCAGCCAGCTCCCATCAACGCAACCGGGGGCTCGAGGCGTTAGATTTCTTCGAATAATGATGAAAGATCATCAATGCCAGTCACTTGAAAGATGAATCGCGAGTTTGCCCTCCAAACGGCGACGATGCCAACGACGACACTCTTCATATTTTTTTTTGCCGCCCGCCTGCAATCCAGGATGCAATGGTGGCGATTGATTGATGAACAAACACGTCTGCCACTTCCCGGACTATATTTAATACGTGCACTAAGCCAGCCATCAGCGCCAGTGGCGACACTACTAAACAGCAGCAATAACAACAACAACAGCAAGTCTTGGTAGATATGACAGTTTTCCAGGATCCGGGGAGAGATCATTAAAAGCGATGACAGAGTTGCGTGCACCGGCGAGATATACGATGGGGCCGAGACTAGCCTGCCAGGCTGCCAACCATCCAGAGTTGATCGTCTGGCTGGCTGGTATGATGGTGTGGCATTCAGTATCTAATCGAATGTGTTAAAAATTTAATTGAATCAAACGACGACATTGTGTGGCAGCGAGGGCCAGTGTTGTCTTAAGTGGTGACAAATGGTTTTGAGTTGTTCGTAGAACTTTGTGACCGTTTTTATTGTAACGCATTCTTAATCTGCAAATATTGTATATATCGTATATCGTATCGTATATAAAGCAGGCGAAAGAAATCGAATCAAATTATTTGAATGAGCAAAAACCGTATGATATTTAATTGCTCAGCTCTACAAATACAGAGGTTCTGATAAGAATAGAAAAATAGTCGCTACAATGAAAACCTTTTCAATGTGAATTAAAAAAAAAACATATCCATAGAATGATTTAGCTGGACAAATTGTTTGGTGTTATGCGTCTGCTGGATATCCCTCAAATCTGGACAGATTGTGAGGAGAAATGCGTTATTTGGAAATAAATGTCCACATGTTCAACTCCTTTAACGTATTCCGCAAAAATCCAAGAGGAAATCCTAGCAAAATTCTGGAAAGAATCCTTTTGAGGATTCCGAGAGAAAACCTTGGAAGAATTCGAAGAGAAATCTTTGAAAGAATTATGAGAGGAATTTCTAAAAGAAATCCGAAAAGTATCTAGGGTGACAAAGGGTATTATCGGCAGGTTTGTTCTCTTCGTCATGGGGTTTTTTTGTGGGCCGAATTGCCTGAAATTTGGGCATATAACTCAGCTTGGTTGGGAAGGATTTGAGGCCAACTTTCAGATCGACAGGTTTCAAAAAACCCCCCATGACGAAGAGAACAAAACTGCCGAAAATACGTAAGTTCCCCTAATTAGAATTTTTGGGAGAAAGACCTGAAATACTCTAAAGAATAATTTGTGTAAGAAATCCGGAATGAGTCCCTTGAACAATTTGTGGTTGAATTCAGGGCGGAATCTCTGAGGAATTCTGGGAGAAATTCCGGAAATTCCATGTAAAGACCCGTGAGGAATTGCCTGTTGAATCCAGGGAGTAACATCTGAAATAATTCTAGGAAGAAACTGTGCAAGAAAGTAGGAAATCGTTGACTAAATACCACGAGGAATGCTTGGAAAAAATCGTGGGGAAATTCATAGAAGAGCCCCTTGAGAACACCCTAGAATAATTCCGAGACGAATCAATGAGAAATTTTAAAGTGGAACCCTTGGAAAAATTTCATTAGAAGAGTTTTTAAAGAAATCTTTGGAAGAATTCCAAAAGGAACTTCTACATTCCTAGGACAATTTCGGGGGGAGTTCTGGGAGTAATAACTAAAGTTATTCTGGAAGATGTTCCTGGAATAATTCCGGAAAGAATCCCAGAAAGATTTTTTTGGTTTGAATACCTGTAATCTAATACCTTTTATTTCAGTTTTATCATGGTTTTATATCTAGTTCTTCTAGTCTATCTGTTTTAAAATATGTTACTTGGGATGTATATGATAATCATGTGTGCAGATACACGCAGAACGCTTTGTGTGAAACGATGCAAAAACGGCACGACGTCACAAATCCCATTCGTTCCGTATTGCTCAACCTTTCTAAAGTATCACTTTGTAAACAGATCGCTGAAGTAATGTATGGTTTGGGTCAAATAATTATTGATATGCGAGTACCCATGGTCAAATATTCGACCAAGCACAGATCAAAGCTCAAACATCCGGTTTTTATTAGTCAAATTTTCATTAATTTCAAACAGACATGGACCCATCAGTTCATTCCTTGTCGAATAGTTGACCCTGTGTGCTTGTAACCTTGGTTAGAACGCCCGCGAAAAGCACACGACAAGTAAACTTTGCCCGTTCTGCATTATTGCTTACTTACCTTACCAATCAGGCTAAGGCCGAGGTGGCCTCTGCTGTACATAGTAGCCTCCTCCATTCCACTCGGCCCATGGCAGTTTGTCTCCAGTTCCGCACTCTGCGTAGGGTCCGCAGATCGTCCTCCACTCATTATTGCTTAGAGAGATTGATTCTCTTGGATTGCATTTGAAGCTCTTTCAGCACTACAAGCACTCTTCCAAAAAGTGTATGAATTTCCCAAATGGAAGAGAATGTGCCTCTGGAGCCGACTTACTGATACCTGAAGAGGCGAAGGTTGAAATCAACAAAATCCATGTTATATCGTGCATACGATATACTAGCAGGTTCGTACCACTGGGAATAGATGATAAGCAAACACCAAATCTAATGTTTCTCTCGTGATGGTCACGATAATTTGGAGCACTTGTAATACATAGAATTACATCAGTACAGCTTAAGATGGCCGATTTTAAAGCTTTGAGACTTATGAGCTTATCGGGGTGGAAACAAAGCTGAATAAATATTTGGAGGTTATGGCTTTCAGTCTTGGGAGAAATAAAACGATCGATCAATTCTGACTATACATGTCAATGGTTGCTCCTCCGTGATTGATCTGAACTGGTACCAGTTGCACTGTGATCCAACTGAATAAGGGGCTGGGACATTCCACTTATTCTCAAAGTGCAATTTTAGCAGCTCATGCATATTTGATCAATAACGGCGCCGGCCAAGTCCTTATAGTCAGCTGGGAAGGGAAAGGAATGTTAGAGTGTACTGGTTGTTGCTACTAGAGACCGAGAGCACTCTGCGTCCCACAACCCGCACGGACTAGGGTATTTGTTAGACGGAAAGGATGGGAGATCTGGGAGTCACCGTTGGGTCGGTGATGCGATCCATGGATAGGGTTATTTATAGTGTTCGTGATAGATTGTGTGGTGAATAAGGTGAATAAGGTCAAGCGGCACAGCACGCTTTGGTTGCATAACTTATAGGCGTTATACAGGGTGTTCCCTTCCTTAATGCTAATCCTTCGGGGGCTGATAGAGGACCATAATAGGTGAAAAAAATTGTTCTACGCATATGGTCAAATCTCAACCGTTTCGGAGTTATTGAACTTTTAATGTTTTTGACTATGCTTGCCTTAAACTGGCTGTAACTTCAAAATGGTTCAACTTATCAAAGTTCTTTTGATTGCATTGGAAAGATAATTAAATTTTCTATCTAATAACGTCTTTGAACCTGTTGGTTTTTGTAATTTAGTAAGTTTTGTAGGGCAAAAAAGTTAAAAGTTAGCTATTTTTGACAAGTTTTTGCTTATTAACTTTGAAAAATGCGTGGTAAATTAAATTTTTCTCTTAGAGAAACTTGTGCGCCTTGACTTGCTTAACAATTCGTTCTTTAACGTCAAACTCCTAACTCTTATCGTTTTCTTACAATTTCGATTTGAACACCCTATTTCGTATCAATAATTTGCCTCAGTATCTGCCACAGATGAAAGCTCATTTAACCCCACTGTGTCATTGGAGCTGGCGTCTTGTTTTGCATCGTGCAACCGCGCGCACAGCACACTTTGTCCGTCGTCCAATAGCAACAGCGTGGCGCGTATGAATGACAAGAACGACGCTGCTGTAGGTTCATGTTGAATGATTTGGTGTGATTACCGTGATCCTGAGAGGCTCTTCATGATGATTAGGGAAGTGGACTAGTGATTCTAGGTGCAGGTTGATTATTATCAACGAAAAATAGAGGTTTTGATGGGACGGGAAGCGGCATAAACTGATGATTCCGAGAAAATAGAGTGGGAGGGGTAAAATTACAGAAGGAATCTTGAAGTCACCGAAGGGAGTCACGTAGTTTCGGGGGAAATTAAATAATTGTGGTAGAGAATGAGGGTTCAAGTGATAGAGTTTCGGTAAAAAAAAAAAATAATTCCGGAACACACGCTATTCTTAAAAGTGCAAAGTTGGAGCTTAGAACTAATGATTTGAGAAAGAATCTGATTTTAGAAACTTTTGCTCTGCAGAATGATAACAGTTTTTCAAATTCATCAAGAAATTTCCTCAACGATTCATCAAAATTCCTACAGAAAAACTATCAAGCATTCTAGCCACGATTCTTCCGGGAATTTCTCCATAGATTCCTCCAAGTGCTCCTCCACGAATTCGCCCAAGAATTCTCCAGAAACCTATCCGAAACATTTTTTAGGCGTTCCTCAAGAAAACATTCCAGAGGTTCCTCAAAGAATTTCTCCAGAAATTTTACCATGAATTCCTCTCAAAAGATTTTCCCGGAGATTTAATCAGATTTTTTTTTCCAATAAGTCTTCCCGGCATCTCTCTAAGGAATTTGTTTCAATGATTCCTCTAGCAATTCCCCCAAGTGTTGGTATAGGAATTCCTCTAAGGAATCTTTCAGTAATTTATGAAAGGATTCTTGTATTAATTTCTCCAAGGATTACTCCACGAATTCCTGAGAGGGTCCCTACAAACCATCTAAAGCTTTCTATCAGAAATTCTCCAATGACTCCTCCAAACATTCTTCCTAGAATTCCTGCAACGATTCTTTCATGGATTCTTACAGTAATTTCTCCAAACATTTCTTTATGAAATTCTTCAACGATTCTCCATGGATTCCTCCAAAAAAATTTCCAGCAGAAGTTCCCCGGACAATTTATCCTACAATTTCTCCAAAGATTCTTTGATAATTTCTTCTAAGAATTTCTTAAGGGAATTAAAACTGCAGGAATTCCTACCACCAGGGGTTTCACCAGGAATTCTTCTAGAAATTCCTCCAGGAATTCCACAACGAATTCCACCAGGAACTGCATAAGAAACTTCTACAATAACTGTACCAGAAAATCCACTAGTTTCTCTTGGTGAAGTTTCTCTGGGAATGCCTCTAGGAATTCCTCCAAGTACTCCATCAGGAATTTTCAAAATTGTCAGTCAGTAGTGTCTTCAGGTATGCCACCTGGAGTTTCTCGAGAAATTTCATCTGGAAGTCATCCGCGATATCCACTAGAAATTCTTTAAGGGGATCTACTAGGAATTTCACTAAGAATTCCTCCAGAAATTCCACAGGAATTTCCTCCATGAATTTCACCTGGGATTTGACCTAAAATTCCACTAAGAATTCCACCATGAATTCTTCCGATAATTCTAGAAAAAGCTACTCTAAGAATTGTCTCAGGAGAATTCTCTATGAAATTCTACCAGGATTTTCAATAGAAATTCCTCTAGAAATTTCACTAGGTATTCGTTAAGAATTACAACCACCAAGAATTCTTCCAGAAATTCCTCTGGGAATTCCAGCAGGAATTGCATGAGAAATTTTCTTCAATAATGATACCAAAAGTTCCGCCAGGAAATCCACCTGTTTCTTTTGGTGAAATTTCTATGAGAATACCTCTAGGAATGCTCCTAATAATTGCACCCCAAATTCTTCCAGGATTTCATCAGGAGGTTTTTTCCATGAATTCAATCAGGAGTTTCCCCACGATTCATTAAGGAATTCTACTAGAAATTCCATCAGGGGTTTCTCCAGGAGAAGATCCTCTTCAAATTCTTTCAGAAATCACTCTATTAATATCTCCAGGAATTCAATTAGAATTCCTCCGAGAATTTCACCAGAAATTCTACTCGGCATTCCTCCGAAAATTTCATCTGGAATTCCTCCGAGAATTTCACCAGGAATTCCTCCGAGAGTTTCACCAGCAATTCCTCCAAAAATTCCACCAGGTATTCCACATGGGATTCCTCAAGAAATTTTACCAATATTTCCACCTGGAATTTCACCCGGAATTCCTTCAGGAATTTCAGCAGGATTTCCACCAGGAAGTTTCTCCATGAATTCCACCAGAAATTCTTTCCGAATTTTCCCATTGAGTTCCTCCTGGAATTCCGCCAAGAAATTCTCTAGGAATTCCACCAGACGTCTATCTCAATTCCATCAAGAATCCTTCTAGGAATTCCACCAGCAATTCCTCCATTCATTTTGCCAGATCTCCCAGGAATTCTCTCAAGTTTTTCACCAGGAATTCCTCCAGAAATTTCAGCAGGATTTCCACGATGAATTCCAGCCAAAATTACACCATGAATTCCACCAGGAATTCCGCCAGAAGTTCCTTAAGGAATTTTACCAGAAATGTTTCTTTACCTCCATTTATTCTACCAAAGATTCTTTGATAATTCTTCCAAGGATTTCTGGGGGGAATGAAAACTGCAGGAATTCCACAACGATTTCCACCAGGAACTGCATAAGAAATTTTTAACAGTAACTATACCAGTAGGTCGACCAGGAAATCCACTAGTTTCTCTAGGTGAAAATTCTCTGGGAATGCCTCTAGAAATTTCTCCTATAACTCCATCAGGAATTCCTTCAAAATTTTCAATTAGTAGTGTCTTTAGGAGTTTCTCGAGGAGTGCCATCAGGAAGTCCTCCGTGATATCAACTAGAAATTCTTTAAGGAGATCTACTAGGAATTTCACCAGGATTTGCTTCAGGAACTCCACCAGGAATTCCTCCAGGAATTCCACCAGAATTACTTCCAGGAGCTCCACCTGAGATTTTACCTAAAACTCTTCTTAGAATTCCACCATGAATTCTTCCGATAATTCTAGAAAAAGCTTCTCTAAGAATTCTTTCAAGAGTAACTCTATGAATTCCTCCAGAATTTCCCATAAAAAATTCCTCTAGAAATTTTACCGCGTATTCGTTAAGAATTACAACCACCAGGTATTCACCAGGTATTCTTTCAGAAATTCCTCTGGGAATTCCAGCAGGAATTGCATAAGAAATATCGTGGATGCCTTCGACTATGATTGCTGATTTTTGGAAAGTTTTCGACTCTTTCAGTCTTCTTAGCAACTAAAACGATTATTGCATCGACATTCCGACGTTTCGTCGATGCAAAAGCCGAAAACTTTCCAAAAATAAGAAATTTCTCCAATAATGATACCAAAAGTTCCCCCAGGAAATCCACCAGTTTTTCTGGGTGAAATTTCTATGGGAATACCTCCAGAAACGCCTCTAAGAATTCCACCAGAAATTCCTCCAGGATTTTCATCTGGAGGTTTTTTCCAGGAATTCAATCAGGAGTTCCTCCACGATTCATTAAGGAATTCTACTAGATATTCCGCCAAGAGTTCTTCCAGCAGAAGTTCCTTTTGTAATTCCTTCGGAAATCCTTTGGGAATCCCACTAGGAATTTTTTCAGGCATTCTACTACGAATTTCTTCAGGAATTCTACCAGTAATTCCTCCGAGAATTTCACCAGGACTTGTACACGGCATTCCTCCGAGAATGTTTATCAGGAATTCCTTCGAGAATTTCACCAGGTATTCCACATGGGATTCCTCAAGAAATTCTACCAGGATTTCCACCTGCAATTGCACCCAGAATTCCTTTAGGAATTTTACAAGGATTTCCTCCAGGAATTATACCCGGAATTTCTCCAGGAATTTCATCAGGATTTTCACCAGGAACTCCCTTAGGAATTCCTCCAGGTATTCTACTACGAATTCTTCCAGGATTTCTACCGATAATTCCTTTAGAAATTCTACGAGACATTCTTTGAGGAATTCCTCCACAGATTTCACCGGGATTTCCTTCATTATTTTTCCAGGAATTCCACCAGGTATTCCACTCGAAATTCCTCCAGATATTTTACCAGGATTTGCATCTGAAATAACACCCAGAATTCCTCCAGTATTTTCACCAGGAATTCAAGCCTGAATTTCTTCAGAAATTTCACCAGGATTTCCACCGGAATCCCTCCAGAAATTTCACCAGGATTCCACCTGGCATCTCTCTAGTTATTCTACCAGGAATCCTTCTAGTTATCTCCAAGAAAATCTCCACGATATCTGCTAGAAGTTGATTAACGACCTCTCCAAGGAAATCCAAAAGTATTTCCTTTAGTAATTCCACCAGGTTTTTTTTCTCCAGCAGTGCCAGCCAGAATTCCTCTAAAAATTTCACCATGAATTCCACAAGGAACTCAGCTAGGAATTCTGTCAGGAATTCCTCCAGGAATTGTTCCAGAAGTTCTGCCAGGATTTCTACCTGGATTTCCACCTAGAACTTCACCTGGAATTCCACCAGGAATTACACTAGGCATTCCACCAGGATTCGACCGGAATTGCTCCCAGGAATTCTTTCAGGATTGCCTCCAGGAATTTCAGCAAGAATTCATTCAGGAGTTCCACAAGGAATCCTCCTAAAAATTCCTAAAAAAAATTCCATCAGGATTTCATCCAGGAATTCCACCAGGATGTCTACCTGAAATTCTACCGGAAAATCCAGCAGGGATTTCACTTGAAGCTTTTTCCAATAATTGCACCAGAAATTCTTCCACGAAATTCTCCAGGAATTCCACCAGGAGTCCCTCTATGAATTCCACCTGGAATCCTTCTTGGAATTCCACCAGCAATTCCTCCATGCATTTTGCTAGAAATTTTGCCAGGAACTCTCTCAAGTTTTTCGCCAGAAATTCCTACATAAATTCAACCAGCAGTTCTTCCAGGAATTTCTCTTGGAATTCTTACTGGAATACTACCAGAAGTTTCTCCGAGGACTTCACAAGGAATTCCTCCAGAAATGTCAGCAGGATTTCCACGATTAATTCCAGCCGAAATTGCATCATCAATTCCACCAGAAGTTCCTTCAGGCATTCCACCAGAAATGTTTCTAAATAAGAATTCCACCAGAAATGTTTCTAAATAAGAATTCCACCAGGGTTTCCTTTGAGAATACTACCGAATTGCTCCAGGTATTTCACTACGAATTCTTTAAGGAATTCATCAAGGAAATCCTACAGGTGTTATAATAGGAATTTCACCAGGATTTCCACCAGGTTTCCTCTAGCAACTCTATCATGAATCCCTCTATGAATTCCAGTAGGTATTCTACTACTAATTTTTCCAGAAATTCTACCAGGTATTCCACTCGGAAATCCTCTGGATATTTTATCAGCATTTCCATCAAATCTCACCAGAGATATCACCAGGAATTCCGCCAGAAGTTCCTCCAGATATTCCACCTAAAGTTACTCCACGCGCTCCACTAGGAATTTTTCAAGGAATTCCTCTTTGGAATCCACCTGGATATCCACCAGGAGTTCATCTGGGAATTCTACCAGGCGTTCCTCAATGAATTCCATCAGAAAGTCCTTTATGAATTTAACCAAAAAGTTCTTCAGTATTTCCTCCAGGAATTTCTCCAAGAATTCCTTCAAGAATTCCTTCAAGAATTTCACAAGTAATCTCTCTAGGAATTTCATCAGGAGTTCCGCCAGGAATTCTTTGGAGAATTGTTACACGAATTGCACCAGGAGCTCTTCCATGACTTCCCCTAGAAATTCCTGAATGAAATCCTCTAGAAATTCATTCACGACTTCCTCCGGGAATTTTACCAAGAATTTCTCCAGTAATTCCACCAGGAATTTCTTCAGGTATTCTACTACGAATTTCTCCTGGAATTCTACCAGGAACTCCTGCGAGAACTTCGCCACTAGGAATTTCTCCAGGTATTATACTACGAATTCTTCCAGAAATTCCACCAAGAATACACCGAAGTATTCTACTAGGAATTCTTCCAGGAATTTTATAAGGAGTTCGTATAAGTATTTCACCAGGGCCGAAGAGGCGAATGAATTTTTATTTAAAGCCTCTATAATAAAAAAAAAAAAAAAAAATTCACCAGGGATTCCACCTGGAATTCCTACCGGAATTTCACTAGGGATTCCCCCAAAACTATTACCAGTTCCATAAGTTCTGTAGAAATTTCTCAAGATTTTTTTTTGAAGATTGTTTTTCCTATAACTGAATGAAGAAAATTCTGGTTGATTTCCTGAAGGAGTTCTAGGTGGAATTCTTGGAAGAATTTCTAAAGAAATTTCTGCTGAAATTTCTGGAGAAAATTCTGCTGGAATTTCGGAAGGCATTTCTAGGTGAATTCCTATTGGAATTCCAGGTGAAATTCCAAGTGGAATTTCTGGTGAAATTCCTAGAGGATTTCCTTGTAGATGTTCTGGAATTTCGTGGAGGACTTCCTAATGAAATTCCTGAAGAAACTCCGGTTGGAATTCCTGGAGGAGCTCCTTGTGGAAAATCCTGGAGGAAATCATGGAACCATTCCTAGAGAAGCTTCTCCTAGAGAAACGGGTGAATTTCCTGGAGGATCTCCTAGTGGAATTTTTGGAGGAACTCCTGGTATAATTATTGGCGGATTTTTTGGTAAAATTCTTGGAGGGATTCCTTGTGGAATTCCATGTGGAATTCCTAATGGATTTTCTGGTGAAATTCTGAAAATATGAATGGTAAAATTCCCTGGAGGAATTCCTATAGGGAATCCTGGAGGAAATTCTGGAGGAATTACTGAGAAACTTTGGTTGGTTTCATGGACAAAATCTTGAAGAAATGTATGGAGGTATTTCTAGTGCATTCAAGAAAAACTCCTGAAGAAATTTCTAAGGTATTTCTGGTAGAAATCCTAGAGGAAATTCAGGTGGACATCCTGGTGCAATTAAAAATGGAAATCCTTGGAAAAAAAAATAGTGGAGCTCGTTGAGGAACTCTTGGTAGAAGTTCTGGAAAATCTCCTAGCGGAATTACTGATGGAATTAATGATGGAATTTATGGTGTAATTCCTGGTGAAAATCTGAGTGAAATTCGTGGAGGAATTCCAGGTTAAATACCAAGTGAAAATCCTGGTAAAATTCATGGTGAAATTCTGGTGGTATTCCTAGAGGGATTCCTGATGGAATTTCTAGAGCATTCCTTGGTGGAGTTCCCGGAGGAGTTCCTTGTGGAATTCTTCGAGGATATCCTGAATAAATTTCCGGTGAAATTCATGGAGAATCTTCTGCTGGTGCAATTCTAAAACAAAATTTCAGGTGGAGTTCCTGGAAGAGTTTTAGGTGGATATACTGGTGGAATCCATGAGGCAACTCCTGGTAGAATTCCTGGTATAACTTCACATGGATTTACTGAGGGAGATGCTGGTTTAATTATTCGAGAAATTGGTTATTTAAGTCCTGGTGGAACACGTTGTTGAATTACTTGTGAAATTCGTGACGGAATTTCTGGAAGAGTTCATGGTGAAAGTCCTGGAGGAATTTTTGGATAAATTAATGAAGGAAATCCCGGTGAAATCTGTGGAGGAATTCCTCAAGGAATTTCTCGTAGAATTTCTAAAGGAATTATCGGTAGAAATCCTGGAAGAATTCGTAGTAGAATACCTGGAGGAATTCCTAAGGGAGTTCCTGGTGAAAATCCTGATGAAATTCCTGGAGAAATTCCGGGTATAATTCCTGGAGGAAATCCTGGTAAAATTCCTAAAGGAATTCTGGGTGCAATTGCAGGTGGAAATCCTGGTAGAATTTCTTGAGGAATCCCATGTGAAATACCTGGTGAAATTCTCGAAGGAATTCCTGGTAGAATTCCTGGAGAAATTCGTAGTAGAATGCCTGAAAAAATCCTAGTGGGATTCCCAAAGGATTTCCGAAGGAATTACAAAAGGAACTTCTGCTGGAAGAACTCTTGGCGGAATATCTAGTAGAATTTCTTAATGAATCGTGGGGGAACTCCTGATTGAATTCCTGGAAAAAACCTCCTGATGAGAATCCTGGAAGAATTTGGGGTGGAATTATTAGGAGCATTCCTAGAGGTATTCCCATAGAAATTTCACCAAATGAAACAGGTGGATTTCCTGCCGGAACTTTTGGTATCATTATTGAAGAAAATTTCTTATGCAATTCCTGCTGGAATTCCCAGAGGAATTTCTAGAGGAATTTCTATTGAAAATCCTGGTAGAATTCATAGAGTTACTCCTGAGAGAATTCTTAGAGTAGCTTTTTCTAGAATTATCGGAAGAATTCATGGTGGAATTCTTAGTAGAATTTTAGGTCAAATCCCAGGTGAAATTCATGGAGGAAATTCCTGTGGAATTTCTGGAGGAATTCTTAGTGAAATTCCTAGTAGATCTCCTTAAAGAATTTCTAGTGGATATCGCGGATGACTTCCAGATGAAATTTCTCGAGAAACTCCAGGTGGCATAACTGAAGACACTACTGACTGACAATTTTGGAAATTCCTGATGGAGTACTTGGAGGAATTCCTAGAGGCATTCCCAGAGAAACTTCACCAAGAGAAACTAGTGGATTTTCTGGTACAGTTATTGTAGAAGTTTCTTATGCAGTTCCTGGTGGAATTCGTTGTGGAATTCCTGGAGGAATTTCTAGAAGAATTCCTGGTGAAACCCCTGGTGGTAGGAATTCCTGCAGTTTTAATTCCCTTAAGAAATTCTTAGAAGAAATTATCAAAGAATCTTTGGAGAAATTGTAGGATAAATTGTCCGGGGAACTTCTGCTGGAAAATTTTTTGGAGGAATCCATGGAGAATCGTTGAAGAATTTCATAAAGAAATGTTTGGAGAAATTACTGTAAGAATCCATGAAAGAATCGTTGCAGGAATTCTAGGAAGAATGTTTGGAGGAGTCATTGGAGAATTTCTGATAGAAAGCTTTAGATGGTTTGTAGGGACCCTCTCAGGAATTCGTGGAGTAATCCTTGGAGAAATTAATACAAGAATCCTTTCATAAATTACTGAAAGATTCCTTAGAGGAATTCCTATACCAACACTTGGGGGAATTGCTAGAGGAATCATTGAAACAAATTCCTTAGAGAGATGCCGGGAAGACTTATTGGAAAAAAAAATCTGATTAAATCTCCGGGAAAATCTTTTGAATCTGGAATGTTTTCTTGAGGAACGCCTAAAAAATGTTTCGGATAGGTTTCTGGAGAATTCTTGGGCGAATTCGTGGAGGAGCACTTGGAGGAATCTATGGAGAAATTCCCGGAAGAATCGTGGCTAGAATGCTTGATAGTTTTTCTGTAGGAATTTTGATGAATCGTTGAGGAAATTTCTTGATGAATTTGAAAAACTGTTATCATTCTGCAGAGCAAAAGTTTCTAAAATCAGATTCTTTCTCAAATCATTAGTTCTAAGCTCCAACTTTGCACTTTTAAGAATAGCGTGTGTTCCGGAATTATTTTTTTTTTTTACCGAAACTCTATCACTTGAACCCTCATTCTCTACCACAATTATTTAATTTCCCCCGAAACTACGTGACTCCCTTCGGTGACTTCAAGATTCCTTCTGTAATTTTACCCCTCCCACTCTATTTTCTCGGAATCATCAGTTTATGCCGCTTCCCGTCCCATCAAAACCTCTATTTTTCGTTGATAATAATCAACCTGCACCTAGAATCACTAGTCCACTTCCCTAATCATCATGAAGAGCCTCTCAGGATCACGGTAATCACACCAAATCATTCAACATGAACCTACAGCAGCGTCGTTCTTGTCATTCATACGCGCCACGCTGTTGCTATTGGACGACGGACAAAGTGTGCTGTGCGCGCGGTTGCACGATGCAAAACAAGACGCCAGCTCCAATGACACAGTGGGGTTAAATGAGCTTTCATCTGTGGCAGATACTGAGGCAAATTATTGATACGAAATAGGGTGTTCAAATCGAAATTGTAAGAAAACGATAAGAGTTAGGAGTTTGACGTTAAAGAACGAATTGTTAAGCAAGTCAAGGCGCACAAGTTTCTCTAAGAGAAAAATTTAATTTACCACGCATTTTTCAAAGTTAATAAGCAAAAACTTGTCAAAAATAGCTAACTTTTAACTTTTTTGCCCTACAAAACTTACTAAATTACAAAAACCAACAGGTTCAAAGACGTTATTAGATAGAAAATTTAATTATCTTTCCAATGCAATCAAAAGAACTTTGATAAGTTGAACCATTTTGAAGTTACAGCCAGTTTAAGGCAAGCATAGTCAAAAACATTAAAAGTTCAATAACTCCGAAACGGTTGAGATTTGACCATATGCGTAGAACAATTTTTTTCACCTATTATGGTCCTCTATCACCCCCCGAAGGATTAGCATTAAGGAAAGGAACACCCTGTATATACACTGTGCTGTGAGTGGAAGTTGGAAGGGAGGGAAACGACTTTTTTCAATTCGTTTCTGGTTCTAGCGATGGCTATGAACATATGAATATACATGAGCTGTATATGTAGAGAAGAGAGAGTGAGAGAAAGTGGATAGAAAGATACAAAGTAGGATGAAAAGGACGGGCCAGGGATTGAACCCATGACCTTCTGCATACGAATCAGAAGCGGTAGCCACTAGACCACCAAGCCCGTTCAACGATCAATTCTGACTATACATGTCAATGGTTGCTCCTCCGTGATTGATCTGAACTGGTACCAGTTGCACTGAGATCCAACTGAATAAGGGGCTGGGACATTCCACTTATTCTCAAAGTGCAATTTTAGCAGCTCATGCATATTTGATCAATAACGGCGCCGGCCAAGTCCTTATAGTCAGCTGGGAAGGGAAAGGAATGTTAGAGTGTACTGGTTGTTGCTACTAGAGACCGAGAGCACACTGCGTCCCCACAATGCAGCACGGACTGGGGTATTTGTTAGACGGAAAGGATGGGAGATCTGGGAGTCACCGTTGGGTCGGTGATGCGATCCATGGATAGGGTTATTTATAGTATTCGTGATAGATTGTGTGGTGAATAAGGTGAATGAGGTCAAGCGGCACAGCACGCTTTGGTTGCATAACTTATAGGCGTTATATACACTGTGCTGTGAGTGGAAGTTGGAAGGGAGGGAAACGACTTTTTTTTTCAATTCGTTTCTGGTTCTAGCGATGGCTATGAACATATGAATATACACTCCCGTTCAAAAGTTTGGGGTCACCCCCTCAAAAACATGTCATTTTTTTAGGCCCATATCTCCGCCAATTTGCGTTCGATTTCAAAACCCTAGGTTTCATTCAAAAGATAATAAATCAAAGAAACTTTGAACATGATTTAAAAGAAACTTTTTCAAAAAAATTTGTATGTAAACTTAACCCAAAGTTGCCAAATTTTCTAAAAAATGAATATAAACTTACGGCAGTGTCGCTGGAAGTTGGGTCGACCAAATTTTAAGATGAGAGCGGTAATATAACCCATTTTCTATTAGCTTTCAACTACTTTTTACAGAACTTAGCTAAAAAATCTCGAGAAAAAGCTATTAAGTAAATTAATCCTTGATGTCATCGACCAAAAGTTTGGGGTCACCCCTCAATATGATGTATCGGCCAAAAGTTTGGGGTCACTTTCGTAAAACATGGAAAAGTGATTTGGTGATATCTTCGTCATCTATAGTTCAATTTTAATTATTTTTGGCTCATATCAAAGATAATTAACTAAATTTACGTTAGATGTCTTCAACTTAACTTATTTAACGATTTTTGTATATAAAAATGTTATGTAAAGTTAGCACATTTTACCACGCTTTAAAAAATGAGGCAACTTTACGTTAAGTTTTAGTATGTAAATTTCAACAAATATGTGTGGTTCAATGTCTATACAGTAAGTATCATTCATTTTGTTTCAAATAAGCCAAGAAGAATTAAAATTGAATGAAAGATGACAAAGATATAAACAAATCACTTTTCCATGTTTTACGATAGTGACCCCAAACTTTTGGCCGATACAGCATTTTGAGGGGTGACCCCAAACTTTTGGTCGATGACATCAAGGATTAATTTACTTAATAACTTTTTTTCTAGATTTTTTAGCTAAGTTCTGTAAAAAGCAGTTGAAAGCTTATAGAAAATGGGTCATATTACCGCTCTCATCTTAAAATTTGGTCGACCCAACTTCCAGCGACACTGCCGTAAGTTTATATTCATTTTTTAGAAAATTTGGCAACTTTGGGTTAAGTTTACATTCAAATTTTTTTGAAAAAGTTTCTTTTAAATCATGTTCAAAGTTTCTTTGACTTATTATCTTTTGAATGAAACCTAGGGTTTTGAAATCGGACGCAAATTGGCGGAGATATGGGCCTAAAAAAATGACATGTTTTTGAGGGGGTGACCCCAAACTTTTGAACGGGAGTGTACATGAGTTGTATATGTAGAGAAGAGAGAGCGAGAGAAAGTGGATAGAAAGATACAAAGTAGGATGAAAAGGACGGGCCAGGGATTGAACCCATGACCATCTGCATACGAATCAGAAGCGGTAGCCACTAGACCACCAAGCCCGTCAGCTTTCAGTCTTGGGAGAAATAACTCAAAAACGGATTCATACATTTCCAGCCGACGTTATGGTCACAATTTTGGTCCCTTTCTCAAGGAACATCCGTGAACAATGATTAGCGTTCATAATGTGTTTCTAATTGCTTTGTGTACGTTACTATGCTACGTTTTCTCGTGACATAGGCCAGCAAGTTATATTTTGTGTATAACCTCCACAACCTACCGGCTATTATAAAGTTATGAAAAACACCTTAAAACCCCTTCAAATCTCCCTAAATCCTCTTGAAACTCTGAAATCCCCTGGAAACTCCCTGAAATCTCTTGAAATTCCGCGAAATTATCTGGAATCCCTGTGAAACCCACTCAAACCCATTCAAACTTCCTTCAACCACTTGAAGTCCGCTGTAACGCTTTGAAACGGTCCAGGAACCCTTTTGAAAACTCTTTGTAAGCCCTGGAATACCCTGAAATCCCCACAGGTCTCACGAAACCCTATCAAATCACCCTGTAATCTCTAACAAAACTCCATGAAACCTTTTTAAAATCAAAGTAAAACCTCCCTATGCTCCCCTAAACTACCCTGAAGCCCTCCAAGTCATTTATTACGTCACGCTGGGAACAGCTCGAGTCAAAACTTACTATAATGCTAAAGGAGATTTAAACTCCTCCGAAACTCTGCTGAAAACGCCATTCCCCAAATCCACCTTACCGCCTGAAAATTACTTCTGCGCCTCCCCTAAAACCTGTCTTGCACTTCCGCTTCAGCCCTTTATCCCGTTCGGCACGGATCACAAAAGGTGAGTACAGTCAGGTTTTTTTACGCGGGAGATACGTACCGCGTAAAAAAACCAGTTCAAAATTCAAAAAACCGCGTACAAAAAGTCTCACCATTTCTCGACGAATCATGCAAAAATAAGACGATGATTTTTTTTTGTATGGATTTATCATTTACGCGGACGCGTGAATCAAAACCGCGTAAAAAGTCCTAACTGTATCTCCAATTTGTTGTGGTAACTCTCTTTTACTATGTAAGCAAAAGTTGGTTAGCACACATGTACAAGTAAAATCAATGACTCGATACTTGAAGCATAATACATAACATAAAACAACGGCGAAATAGATCAAAATATTACGCAGAGCTGTTAATGTCCAACAGTACAATTGTGGTGGGTTGTTGCGATAAGGTTATAGTCATATTTCGCCTTTCCCACACACTGAAATATCCTTACTTTCTGAAATCCTACCTCAACTCCCTTCCTCCAAACTCTCCAAACATACCCCTGAAACCCTCGTGGAACCTCCTTGATCACCTATATAACCTCATGATCCCGCTCTAGGCACCCTATAGATCAACTGAAACATCTCAAAATCTCTTTGCCACATTTTTTCTTTAACCGTTATGTGTCCGACAAACTTTTTGCTTTTTTCTACACCGTGCTTTTTAAATGGGCGCTGGGTACCCGGGTACCCTGTCGGCCATATAAGGGTTAAAAATCCGCTGAGAGTTTCTGATACCTTGGAATTCTACAGAAGTAATAAACCGATTCCATTCCATTTAAGTAATGATTCAATTTTTTTCACCCTCGACTCATCACTTAAATGAAGGATTGGCTGTAATTAAGTTCGCTCGAGAACTTTTTCTTTGGTTTTTATTTTAACTTACGCGAATTCTACACTTGCTCGAGAACTCTATGTTGGACGTTAGAGGCTTCTCCTAGATGTTTTGAAGAAATTTTGGATCAAATAGCGAATACTGGAAGGCCCTGAAAGACTTTTTGTGAATATTTCTAGAACAAATCCCTAAGAGATCTTTTGCAGGATCTTCTCTGAAAGTTTTTAGATTTTCTGGAATTTCTAGATACACCGCAGTTGGAAGCTCTATTTAGTGTAAAAGCCCTGACTGAATTCCTGAATTCTGGCAAAACCCTCAAATAATCATAGATTTGAGTTAAAAACTTGTGTAACGTCTGCCAAAATAGCATGACGAAGGCCATTTAGCAAAACTGCTGAGATTTCAAGACAAACTATTGCTGAAGTTTCTGAATGATTAGCCCAAAGAATTATTTGCGGAATATCAGCAGAGATTTTTCGGAGAATTATTAAAATGGTTTTTACTCTATCAGTTTCCCGAAGAATTCGTGGCAATATTTCAGTTCATGAAAAAAATATTGATGGAATTCCTAATGATAATAAAACAAATTGCCTGAGAAATCTCAAAGGGAAGTATTTAAGAGCTCCCCATAGATTTTTGAAATCAAAATTTCAAATATAAAGTCAAAAGCTCCACGAATAGTATAGCATCAGCAAATCTTCTGTAAACTTCTGTTACAAAAAAAAAAGTCATCGGAAACCCTATAAATGTACAAAACACATCACGAACTACCAACACATAATAAATAACATAAATTGTGCCCAGATAATTCCGCGAATAAAATGGCCCCCAGACTAACTTAAAAGTAATGTCACCAGACTAACTCAAAGCTAATAACGCCAGCAAATCCTGTTAAAGGGGTATGATCTAACACCATTTAACAACGGCAAAAGAACTGCCATCAACCAAGCACCAAGCACATATCTAATCAACTCTAAGTTTATCTAACCTAAACCAGATGGATCAACAAAGAAACAATACACTAATATCAAGCAAATGAAACGATCACATAAACGTGGGTTTCTTAGTTGGGCGCCAATATAACGAATGTACATTGGAACCGTATAAATGCATAACGCCCCACGTTGGGCGCCATTGTTACAAAAAAACGTTGGAACCCTATAAATGCTATTTTTCTTTTTCACTTCGGGTCTTACGTTTGGGAACTTAAAATGGAACGAATAAAATGGGAAAATAAAATGGAACGTTACAAATGCATAAAAAAACATAACATAAATTGTACCCTGTTATCTAAAATGGATAACGAAGTCCAATCCCAGGATGAAGAGGTTTCATTATTGTTCTTGGTCCATCAGTCAATGTTGAAATCGTATTTCTTCTGGCGGATTGCCTTTTGTTCTCAGCGTTTATTGCTTACATAGCTTGAGTTTGGTCTAGGAATCCTAAAGTAAAGTGACCAGATGATCAGTACTCCAACGCGGGACATTAATTTGGAAAAATGCATATTGCATAGTAAGGTGAAATCATGATCCTTTTTTTTGTTAACGAATACGTAGCGATTTTATTTTTGTTCGTAGAATACGAAGCACTCATTTCTTCTACCCAGCATATCTTTCTGCGTTGTGAGCTTCGCAGAAGTGGGACAAACTCATAAACATTTTTCTACAGTCTTCAAAAAAAACCTGATAATTAAATCTAGCTGTCAAAAGTGGTTTTAATATTTCAACTCTCAATTGCTTTCAAAATTAAAATTAAGGTGGTTCAAACTTCGTACACAACTGAAACAAAAATCGTTTAGGGATAACTCAGAGAGGAAGATAACAAGTGGTAGTCAAAATACGCGTTAAGAATAGGCATTAAAGGGCGGAATCAAAAGGTACAAAAAAAAGAAAGAAAAAAATGTCATGTTTATTAGAAAAATCACCAGTGTCTTGTGCCCTAGTGAACTTCATAAACTACAATAGTTACTGTAGAGAGGCTTCGTTCGAAGATACCTGAGAGTAGATTCGTAAGGAGTCGCATTTTTCTTGGCCTAACGCCCCAACTGGAACGAAGCCTGCTTCCCAGCTCTTCAGTGTTCTACGAGCACTTCGACAGTAATTAACTCAAAGCTTCCTACACCAATAACCATTTAGCAAGTGTATATTGTCACACAATGTTACTGCACGAAGATTCTGTATGCCCAAGGATGCCCAGGAAATTTCCATTGCGGAAAGTTCCTGAACTGACCGGGAATAATTGATCTCGTCAATTTTTTCAAGCTTGGGTGTCTGTTCTCTGTGGCTGGACCTTTTATATGTAATCTGTAACTTACACTGGAACTGAGTCAGTAGTGTGCGGTAGTTCGGCAACAGCAAAGTTTCGCGCGCTCGCTTTGCTAGATTTTTGCGATTTTTTTTTCTTCTCTGTGGGGCACCGACGACGGGACGCCAAGCAGTCAGTAGTGTGCGGTAGTTCGGCAGCAGCAAAGTTTCGCGCGCTCGCTTTGCTAGATTTTTGCGATTTTTTTTTTCTTCTCTGTGGGGCACCGACGACGGGACGCCAAGCAGTCAGTAGTGTGCGGTAGTTCGGCAGCAGCAAAGTTTCGAGCGCTCGCTTTGGAGTGTGGTTCGTCGTGGTGATGCCAGCCGGTGGTAAAATTCCGATTATTTTCTCACTTCGGCGGCCGCGTCGTCGTCGTCGGTTAATTCTGTGCGCGTTGTTCCCCTGCAGGCCGGAGCAGTCCAGTGCTGTTCGTCGTGATGATGCCAGTCAATGGCAAAATGCTGCGCTGAGTTGAAGCACATTATCGCTGGACCCGGGAGTAGACGTTTATCGGTGAGTTCGTTCCATATTAATTAATAAACTAATTTTGTAAATTACATAAAATTAAACAAAATATAATTAAAAATCTCTTTTTTTTACATTTCACCCAACAAATATTGGCAGGTTCGTCACTTCAAGTGTCGACTTTAGTTCCCAAACCCCATTTTGTTACATATTAGATATTCTTTTTCTTTCTTTATACATTTATAAAATAATTTGAATGGTTCGTCATCCTCGGTGTCGACATGTGTAATATTTGTAGTCAAAATGGAAACAGGTATTTCTTCTAATACAGGTTGCATGAATCATATCACTTACCAAAGTGAACCCAAATCATGTAACTTTTCCCTACTAACAAAAACTCCTTCCCGTGACAGTCGTGGAGAAGATGAGGTGATCTCGGTCTCTAGTAGCAACGCACGTCACACTAACAATCCTTCCCTTCCTCGATGACCGTAAGGACGTGGCCGGCGCCGTTATTGACTTAATAAAGTCGGGAATTCTCGAAGTTGCACATTGAGAACGGTAGCTACTCCCAAGCTCCGTTTGTTGGTTCCTTGTGCAATGTCGATTGTTCTGGTCAATCACGGAGTAGCAACTACGAATTGTACGGTCATCTATGCTCATGCTCATGCTCATGCAACTGAAACAAAAATCGTTTATTACAGCATTTTTGTCTGACAAGCATGACGTGAACTCTACAATTTTTTGAGGTTATTATTACGCTCAAAGTGCCTGAAAATGTTTACCAATCTAGGCTTCTGCTTGTCCAATTTTGTCATGTGCGTACTATTTCCTTAAGTAGCTCGGATGCTTCTCTGTCAACATTGATTGGATGAATTTGATTAACAGCGTACTCGTTTGAACCGCCTGCCAGTCAATGGAGGTTTTGATATTCACCCATTTGAAAAAAAAAATAACACGGTCAAGATAAATTTCCGATAAAAGTTTACTATACTGGGCTTGGAAAGATGTTAACTTCGGGCAACGATTTTTCTCCAGATTTTTCATCTGACTGTGCGCAGTGCGTACTTACTTAGTAATAAAAGTAGTTTTTTACCCTGAAGTTTGAACTTGAAACAGTTTCGTCTACTACTTTTGTAATTGTACTCTTGTCACTCTCTATTTTCTCCACCGAACTGTAAAATGATGCTGCCTGACTGTGCATAAAAATCAACCAAATATTCGATTTTTTTTTCTTCAAAAATAAAAATAAAATGCTGGGGCATGATAAAAATAGCTTTCAACAGTTCAAACTTTACTGTAGCCCAGAATCTTCATGTACTTCCTCGCAAAAATCTTTCAGTTTTTGAACTCTGATGTTGAAAGTTCCGTTAATATGTTTGATGTGATTTGTGCTTTGTACAAAATCGGTTTGACTATTTTGGCTTTGAAATTACTACAATATTTTGAATACTTGTTGATTTTCTTTCAAACGCGGGACATTTTTACTATTTGAGACGAACGCGGGACATTTCGCGGGACATTTGGTCAAAATGCGGGACTGTCCCGCGAAGCGCGGGACGTCTGGTCGTCACTTTACCTAAAGGAGGCATCCTGATTCGGGCTAAAGTACAACACCGTCTACATTTTGATGTATGTGCTAGGGGACGGTTTTCTTGTCTTGAGCTTGATTGTTGCCAGAAATGACTTGAGCACTACAAATATACATGCTACTTAAAGTTTGAGGACAGATGTACAAGCCCGAGTGTAACATATGATACAAAATGATAAGACCAAATGCAAACATGCAATGTAATTTTGAAAAAATATATATATTAAACTATCAATATCTTTAACAGTTATCGTTGAAAACATATTACAAAATTTCAAATTAGGTACAAGATAGGGTATGTGACCATTTGAGCAGGAGGACCTCTTTTGGGCACTTGCTGCTGTAACTCAGTCAATTTCAAACCGATTGACTTGAATTTTTTAAATTGAAACCTGGCTAGATACTGTACGTATCTAATCGTGTCCCGAAAATAAATTCAATCAGATCAAAATTGGCTGAGTTATAGTAGCAAGTCCCCCTGCCTAAATGGTCCCAGACCATATTTCAATTTTCCAAGTAAAATTCGTATTTTACGTGGATGGGTTTTGCTTTTTTTACAGACAGGCAACTGAGTTACCTGAATATTCGAACCTCAGCGCACCATTCAGAACAAATAACAACAAACCCAATCACTGCCGAAACATATTTGTTCAACTGTCGTGTGAGCGCACCCAGATGCGTCCAACGACAGATCTCCATCATGATTGCACTCATGCACAGCGACTACATGGTGTACTTGCAGAAGGGGCATCATTCCGACTGACACGAGTTTGCGGAAATGCCATAGCCCCAGGCTGTTTATTCAACGCGTTCCTGAACATTGCAAGCGTTCAAGACTACTATTAGCTACTGTGCAAGTGAGCAACGACGAGTTTGTTTATTTTAGCCAAGATTAAGCTCAATCAAAGTGAACGACGACGCACAGGGCTTGAGGTGATTTTATAAAAACGGACACTAATTGATCTAGTTTGTAATCCACCGTGAACGCGAAGCACTTACGCAAAACTTGTTAACAACAATATCGGACTGTGCCTTCGGTCGGCGGTTATCAAACGACAGGAACCGATTATCTCGTTGGTGGTCGCGTTCTAGTTGAGGTGGTGAATTGAAGAACGAACTAGGTACTGTTAGAAAATTAACTCTTAATCGAGTGACCCCGATAATTGTCGATTGGTTCTTGGAAATTAGCAGCTTGTAATCGGTATGCTAAATGCGCGCAATACAGGATTCGATACGATATAACTTATATACTGCTGCTTTACTGTTACTTGTTGTCAGATTACACAACGGTACACGTCCCGTGAAGCACACAAATTGACCGGATTTCGTAATTGGAAAGTAAAAATTTGTTTTGTTTATAAAAGTTTACCGTACATCGATATCTTCACCTGAGTAAGTAAATTAAGTTTTCTCGTAACGCCGTCCCAACTGTGACAAGCCCTGCTTCTCAGCTTTGTGGTATATAAGCACTTCCACATTCTTTGCCAATGACCGATTTTGCATCTGTATATCGTGACAGGCAAGTTCAGGAAGTCAAAAATCTGTCCATTACGAAAGGCATCGAACCCATCACTCTCAGCATGACCTTGATTAATACTCGCGTATTTAAGACTTTGTCTACATGTACCCTTAATGAACTATCATAATTAGCGATAGAATGAATAAAATAAAAAAGGTCCATGTTCTACCCACAGTTCAAGGCCAGATAGTCCTATATGGTTTTCTGAACCGATTCCGCGACGGAGAAGCGCCAGCGAGAGTATAACGAATGATGGGAGGAAGCCCGGAAAATCGTGTCACTTCCATTACGGCGAATAACCGCATCGTGATCGTTTCATTAATGTTTGACTAAATGTTTGAATGGGCACAATGACAGCCGCCAATAACTGCGTGCGGGGAGCAAAAAAAATGAATAAACGACTCGCACACAAACAAACGGCCATATTTCATTGCATTGATGATGGTCGTCGGCAGCAATGGTTCATAATAATAATAAATAAAAACGCTGAATTGAGAGGGCAGTAATTCAATCCCTTTTTGTCGAGCGCCACCTGCGGAGACAACGCGAGCAGTGGCGGCAGTTGTCGATCGATTGCAGCAGCGGCTACCAATAGCCGAGTGCAGAGTTGACGCTCCTCTCCAGTCATCATCAGCGTTCGTCTCCATGATCCCCCATGAGGGATGCTTGGAGCAATATACATCGTTGATTCTCAACATGCACAAGAACTCTACGTTAATAAATCAATAATGATGCTTTTCACATCCTTCCGATCATCAGGATAGGGAAGGAATGTTAGTTAGTTCGGCAACTGTCGCTACTCAAGATCAAGAAATTTTCATCACCTCCACACCCTAGCAACATTGTATAGTCAAATAGACTAGAAGAGGTTATTTGAGCCATCATAAAACCAAAATAAAAGATATAAGGTTTTATGACGGTTCTCAAAACCTCTACAAGAATAATTGGTCATCAGATTGTTACTAGGGAGATGTCTCTGGAAAAAGTATATGTTTGATGAGAACTGCGAAATGTTTGTAACAGGAGTTTTGTATTTTCATGTGAAAATGTTCAAGTAGAATTTATTTTTGGCTAATGAATCTCAAAAGGTACACATTACCCCAGACACCCCCAACACCCAATCGCGGGCTCACAGTCCAAGTCGAGCAGCGATCGACTCTGATGGGTATCTCTTTTTTGTATCCTACTCTGTCATGTTCTTGTTCCAGTTGCAATTATGGGCTGTCATACCCCCCTTCTATCGTTCGGCGTTTTGTCCCATTTGGAAGCGTTCGTCGATGGATGACGCTGCCGCAAACGCGACAACGACATATTCGCTCGAATAAGGTTGCACTAAGTCTGTTTTTGGTGCGGTGATTTATTATAGGTTTTGTTTTCCCAATCAATTACCTACTGCAATAATGAAGGCTGCTGTTATAAGCGTTATTCTAAGGCAAGGTGTTGCCGCCCCGTTCGGGTTATCTGATGATCATCACTGATGTCAAATGCTGAGCATTTATATTGTGGCAGGAATCGGCTGCTTGCTTGTTGCTACTACCGCTTGTCACAAGTATGTTCTCTTTTGTTGGATTTTCTAGGCGTTTGGGACGGACGACAGATAAAGAGTTTCCTGACATTCAAGGTCATATGGCGTTTGCTATTCTCTCAACTCATCAATCAATATTCTACACGATTGAAAAAGATACATTGTACTACAGTAATATCCACTTCATAGTAGGCTATCTGTTTCAATCGATTTGCGATTTTTATTAGAGAAATCGACATTTTTTTAGTTTGTTCTAGGCGTCTGACAACTGTAAGTTTAAGTAATTCACACTAAAACTATTGCTCTCTTGTTTGGTTTCGTAATACTTCAGGATTTCCTCGACATAATCTCAAATCCCTTGAGAGATTCCTTGCTGTTGTGAAATATAGGTGCGAATGATGAGGATGAGCATGAGCATGATTGAATATAGGTGCGCATGATGTAGAAAAAGTAATTCCAGCTTTTAGCTTTTACCGAAAACTATCATTAACTATCAAAAGTTGGAGATGTAAACGTTCAGCATTTGCTATTAGAAAAAGGCACGGATACCGTGTACAGCCGGTGGCTGTACAGACTGAACGCAACTTGATACTAGACAACGAGCAAACGGAGCAAACACCAGTGGAAACGGAGAAGAAACTATTCTCGGGAGAAGTTTCATATCCTATAGCATAGGGCACAAATTTTCCAAAAGAAGGAGAACGTGCCTCTGGAGCCGACCTGATAGGGCGATTATGAATTTGTCGCAATATCGAAAATCTTTGGATATTTTTATTGTGGCGAATGCTCGCGGAATATCATCTACGCTACTCTTGGAGCATCAGAGTGCAATACTGATAACTTAGCAACATTCACTTGGTGATCTAGGTCATCCAAACTTAAATTTAAGACTTCATAGTATTTTGAAGTATTAGTATTAGTGTATCTTAGCACATTTTCATTGCAGCTAATGTTCGCCGAATATAATTTACGCAATTATAATAGCAAGAGCCTGCGATTGCAATTATAACAACTTTGCTATATTCTCTTGGTAATCTAAGTCATCCAAACTGTTCTGGAACTAAGACGTTCCAAGTCCGCATGCTCTACTCTTCTTTCTCTTTACTCTATCAGTAAAATTCTTTCACGGTTCTGTTGTAGGTACTCTAAGACTTGTGCCAAGAATTTTCTCCAAGATCCCCTCCAAGAATGTCTCCAGGAATGCCTCCGAAAATTCCTCCAGGATCCACCGTGAAATTTTTCAAAAATCCCTCAGAAATTATTCCTGGCATTACTCCAAAAAATCCTTCGAGAATTCTTTAAAAGTTCCTCCAGGAATGCCTTTAAAAAAATATTTAGGAAATCCTCAAAAAAATACTTCAAGAATTACATCAGAGATAAGAATTACTCCATGAATTTATCTCGAGATTGTTCCGAGAATTTCTTCAGAGATTTTTTCGGATATTTTTCAAGTCAATCCTCCACAAATGCCACCACAAACTCCTCCTGGAATTCCTCCAAGAATTCCTCCAGGAATTCCGCCATGAATTGCTCCAGGAAGTCCTCCAAGACTCTTTGCCAAGAAATTCTCCAAGCATTTCTCAAGGAATGCCTCCAAGAATCCCTCTCTCTAGTATGTTCTCCAGAATTCCTCGAAAAATTTTTTAAGAAACCTGAGCGAAATCCTCCAGAAATTCTTCCCAAATTTACTCCAGGGATTCCTCCGAGATTTCTTTTAGGCATTTGTCCAGAAATTTCTCCAGGAATTTGTCAAGAAATTTTCGTTAAGAAATTCTTCGAAGAATACTTCCAGGAGTTTCCCCAGGAATTTTCAAAGACTTTTTAAGAATACCTCCAGAAATTTGTCCATGTATGCTTCAGGAAACCGTTAAGAAATACTTCTGGTGTTACTCTAAGAAATCATCCGAGATTTCCTGAAAATTCTCCCAGATGAATTTGTGGAAGAATTTCTGATGGAATCCCTGTAGGATTTCCTAGCGGAATTCCGGGATGAATCCCTGCAGGAATTTATGGAGAAATTCCTGGATAAATTTCAGGAGGATGGCCTGGATGAATTCTTGGTTGAATCCTGGAGGGATCTCTGTAGGCATCCTGAGGGGGAATCCCTTGGACAATTCCTGGAGGAGTTCCACAAGGAATCCCCGGAGGAATTTCAGGAGGAATCCCTGTGAGGAATTCCTGGAAGAACCCCTGAAATACTTCTGGTGTTACTCTAAGAAATCATCCGAGATTTCCTGAAAATTCTCCAAAAATTTATAAGGAATTTACTCCAAAATTTCCTCCCGAAAATACTTCAGGAACTCCTTATGGAATTACTACGGGAATTCCTGGAATTCCTTTATAAATTCCTTTGGGAATTATTCCATGAAATCCTCCAGAAATTGCCCCAGAAATTACTCCGGAAATTCCTTCAGGAAGTCCTCCAAGAATTCCTCCAGAAATTTCTCTTACAATATCTTCAGGAATTCCACCAAAAATTCCTCAAGGAATTTCTGCAAGAATTCATCCAGGAATGCATCACTAGAATAAATAAAACAGCTGCTATGAATTGAACAGATAGCGCAACCAAAGCCTTGTGTGTTTGGCGTAACTCGACTGCTGTCACTGTGTTACAGCCCAAATACGGTGGCTCTTTCGTTTTGATGCGGTGAGTAGCGGAAAAGTTGGTTTCAATGATTGATTCCACCAAGATGTTCCCAAGTAATTTCTCCAAGAATGCAACCAGGAATTCCTTCAGGGCATCCGCCTAGAATTCCTCCAAGAATCCCTTCAAGAATTCTTCCAAAAATTCCTACAAAATTTTTTACAAGAATTTCGTCAAGGTTCCCTCTAAGACTTCTGCCAAGAATTACTTCAAGAATCCTTTCAGGAATTTTGCCAGAAGAACGTCCAGGGATTCTATTTTTTTTTTTCAAAAAAATTCCTTCGAAAATTTATTTAAAAAATCTTCCAGAATTTCCTCCAACATTCTTCAGAAAACCTCCAGAAATTTCTCAAGAAAATACTCGTCAGACAACTCTAGCGATTCCTCCAAGAATTCCTTTAGGGGTTTCTGCAGGACCTGCTCCGAGACTTTTTCCAAGAATTCCTCCAAGAATTTTTCAAGTAATTACTCCAAGAATTCTGGGAAGAATCCCTCCTGTGGGCTTCGTGGCCGAGTGGTTAGCGGCGTCAGTCGTTTAGGTTTCTCGTAAGCCTCGGAGTGTTGGTTCGATTCCCGCTCCAGTCGGGGAAAACTTTTCGTCAAACGGAAAATACTCCACTGGGCCACTGGGTGTTATATGTGTTGTCCGTTGTCTAATGTTAGGTAATGTTCAGTGTGTAGTGGCCGCAAGGTCGAAGACGGTGTAATTGTCTTTCTTTTGTCTTTTTAAACCCCACCAGGAAGTTCTCCAAGAATTCATCCAAAATTTTCTCAAAAATTCCTCCAAGATTTTTTCCTAGAATTTCTCCAGATATTCCTCCAAGACTTCTGCTGAGAATTCCTCCAAGAATCCGTCCAGGAATTTCTTCAGATTTGTTCCAAGTATTCCTACAGGAACACTAATAAGAAATTCTCCAAGACCTTCTCCCATACTTCTGTAAAAAAATCCTCCAAGAATCCCTCCAGGAATACCACCAGGGATTTTTCAATAAATATCTTTAGGAATTCTTCCAGGAAATCCTTCCGAAACTCCTCCAGAAATACCTGCAGGAATCCCCCAGGAATTTCTCCAAGAATTCCTTCGGGAAAACTTCCGAGAATTCCTGCAGGAATTCCTTCAAGACATCCGCCAAGAATTGATCCAACAATCCCTTCCAGAATTCCTTTCCAAGATTTTCTCCCCTGGAATACCGCCAAGACTTCGTTCAAGAACTCTACCAAGGAATTTCCCCAGGAATTTCTGTAAGCTGTTACGGGAAGAATTTATGAAGAAATCTATGGAGAAAGTAGTTGAGGAAATCCTGAAGGAGTTCCATGAAGAATTCCAAGTGGCAGTCTTGGAGGAATTCCTTGAGGAATTTCTTGAAAAGTCCCTGAAAACAATTTTGAGTAAATTTGTGATGGAATTCCCCAAGGAATTTCTGGTTGTATCCGTGTCGGAGTTTCTGGAGGAATCCCTATAGGCATCCCTGGAGGAATTCCTAGGGGAATCACTAGAGAAGTTTTTGGAGGATTTCCTGGAGGAATCCCTGGAGGAATCCCTGGAGTAAACTTCAAAGAAATGCTTGGAGGAACCCGTGTAGGAATTCCCGGATGAATTTGTGGAGGAATCCTAGGAAGAATTTCTGATGAAATCCCTGCAGGATTTCCTAGCGGAATTCCGGGATGAATACCTGCAGGATTTCATGGAGAAATCGCTGGATAAATATCAGGAGGAAGGCCTGGATCCATTCTTGGTTGAATCCTGGAGGAATCTCTGTAAGCATCTCTGGAAGGATTTTCCGATACAGTGAAGAGAAACAAGAGTAGAGACTGTAAACTTTGAAGGTCCTAATTCCAGAATAGTTTGGAAAGCTTGGAATAACTCATGAATGTACTAAAACCATTATTGTTGTGCAGTGCACTGAGGCTCCATCAGCATTATAGACTACTTCTCAAGAATATTGTTTACAATTAAAGTATGATACTGTATGTAGATATCGAAACCCAAACTTCAAAGTGTATTGGATGCCATTTGTATTTCACGGAATGTCTAACTACCACAATATCAAGTTGCTCGTAGCATTGCGAGGTCTAATGGACATCAACGTGACTACATTTTTTGAACAGAGTTAACACAAATTATGGTAGATCCAGTAGATCTTAAGAAAATGAATTCCAGAGTAGTTTGGATGACCTCGATCACCCAAACCATGTACCATGAATTTTCTGAGGGCGCTTGGAGGCTTTACCGTAGACTATGTTCTGTGATCATTCATCTTGTATAAAATTTGGTTTAGAATGTTGGATTTGTGATACAAACTTCGGAGTACTTTGGGGGCCTTAGAATAGCTCTGGGATGAAAACTTCAACAGAACATGATGGGTAGTGATACATTGCATGTCAAGGATTGTGAAAACTATTGATGATTAGCAATACGATGAAATTTGAGCAAAAACCATGTAAAATTTACAAAAAAGGCACGTATTTTTGGCTATTAGTAAAAGGGGGGAGGTACCTTTTATTTCTTAGCACAACTAACTATTCCCCTTGACTATAAAAAAGACTCCAGGGTAAAATGTTTAAAAACAAAGAAGATATTGCATTTCTACCAGAAGAAGATCGTCCCAGGTGTTTACGGTTTACCGGTACAATAACGGCGCCGGCCTCGTCCTTGCAGTCAGGTTGGAAGAGGGAAGGAATGTTAGTAGCAACTTTTGCTACGAAGGACCGCGTTAACCGCTGCGACTCCACCAAAGGCTGCAGGAAAGAATGCTTGTTAGTCAGGAAGGTATCGTTAGGTCTGGATTCACTTTGATAAGTAGTATGACTGCAGCGAACCTTTTTTCGACACAGAACTACAAGCATCAAATCAGCCGGCGATCATCTGCGAAATCATCGTGATTGTAGGGCATAACTTCAATTTAGTGCGAAAGTTACAATGATGAGTGTGAAGACACTAGAAAATTTCACCTGACAGGCATCCCTGCTAGCGGGTGCACGCAAAACCACCAAAATCAGTACAATATTTCGAGCTAGTATGCAATCGTTATAACCCACAACCCCGGTAACACACAAAATCATGAAACGAAACCTCGCGACATGAAGATCTTCGCAACACTACATCTGAAGTCGCGCTACATCTGTCGTTCTGTCATATCGCCAATTCATACGCTCGGGTTTCATGCTTACCAATTCCATCCATTCATTCGAGTTCGGTCGGTGCTCTACAAAACCTCCGTCTTGCGGTAGATTCGTTTTGCCGGTCTCGGTTTAAGCTGTACACCCTTGTACGGGGAGGTCTCAAATATCAACAGAGAGTCCTACCCGCCCGCACCGGTGTAGATCGGAGACGCGAAGCTGTCTTTTGCTGACACCCGGCTCCGGCTCGAATGACGACGGAGTTCGGGGTTCGGGTGACTCAAGAGAGTGATGCGTAAGATGCGGTTTTCTGCGGCGGTTGGTCTACCATCCTGGCCTGCGGCGCGGGTAAACCAACGAATGACAGGGAGGAAAAAAAAAAGTCGTGAGTCGGATTGAGTTTAAGACTAATTGGACACCTAACCGGGTCGTCGCAGAGGGGCTACTTCATACGAATGAGAGGGCAGGAATGCAAAACATGCCGTAAGGTGGCGATCTTTCGTCCACGATGTCTCTGTCGGTTGGGGGCTACCACCCCATAATGAAGTCGTTAATTGGGTGATTAGAGCGAGGGGTGGTGATGGCTGGGGCGAGTGAGGAACTCTATGAAAAATGATACCAATATGACATTCCTTCACACCTGACCACGCGCAACCGGATTATGACCAAAATGCTCTATCCAATCAAAGAATCGTGTGCCAAGATATGGGCAACAATGTTTGGCCTGGTCCAACGCAGCTGGGAGTAGTTCTTGCGAAAACCAAACATATCCAAATGATGTTGCAATCTTGTGGCGGGTGGATTACTTGATTAAGCTATTGGTGCCGCGGTTACAGCGCGTTGAGTGGCTGTGTAAGCCGATAGGTACGGGAATAATTGATGAAAGAACGAAATCATTCATTTCACGAGGTTCACTGTCAGCTACAGGTGTCCAGCTCGACGCGGCGACCGCGATCGGGTCGACCCGACCCTTTAATAGTTGGGTGCATGGTGGGTCTCCCCCGGCGGCAATAACACGCAACTGAACAAATACCTCACATACTTGAAATGATTTATTTGCAATCCGTTTAGCACCAGTTGGCGCAATATCTATCTCTCTATCTCGTAGGTGCCTCCGAGCGAATGAGGCTGCTAGAATGATCCGTCTATCTGTCCGTCTGGCTCTGGCAGCGTCGAAATGAATAACTTACACCGGCGCGAGGCTTTCAAAACTTGTCCCACGGAGGAACCGAGAAATTAAAATTGCAATCCAAATATTTTCCTTGGCACTCGGAGCCGCAGCGCCGCCGCCGCCACCGCCACGGTGTTGTTGTGAGCACTGACTGGAGACTAGCGGTCCACTAAACAAATAACAGAGCGCGCAAGTACAACTTAACAAGTTCGGGCCAGATTAGTGCGACATGTTCGTTATTCACAAATTATGCAAATTCCAGCGGCAAAAGGGGTAGTCGGGCGGCCGCACTGGAGGTGAGCTGGAAACAACTGACGGAGAGGTATGGACATTGGACATTGGACAACGCGTCGCAGTGGACCAATGACTGGGCAAGTGACGAATAGTTTAGGCCTCACCTGCGGGGAATGAAGATAGGGACCTGTTGAGAAAATTCCCGCGCACTCTCATGCTTCGATGGGAGGAAATTATCTAAGCGTACTTGAGGAAGGTGCGACGATTATAACTCTGGCTATTATTCTATGGAATGCTAGTAACTAGAATACAACTCAGATCAACCTACCCTACGGGGCGGGACTAAATGTAAATTGTATGCGTATTACAGGACACAACAGCGGTTCACTTCACTTTTTTATGAACAAGTTATAGAAAGGTGAAAACATTATTATAGCGATCACATAAATGGCATAGGAATCTAGTCTAATAGTCCGGACCTTAGAGACCGAACAGCTAGGGAAGAATCAAATATTACGTCCATCGTTATCGGGTTTCCCGAACCCCCCCCCCCCTCCTCCCTCTGTCACGCAATTTTCCTATACCCAATACACGTACTGTCACACTTTTCTAGAACCTCCCCCCTTCCCCCAAATGTTGGACGTAATTTTTGAACGTTCCCCTACCGGAGAAGTGGAAGGTGAGGGTCAATTGCCTCATCCATAAAGTTGTAGTGTGAGAACATCCCAGCGATAACAATCCGGAATGCCGCCTATCATGTGCTATACCAGTAACCATCTGTCGTCTTTCACCTAAAGTAAATGAGTTCGTGGCAAGTTATCAAGCCAGTTTCGTCGAAAGTCGCCCGAAAACGGACCAAATCTTCACCGTGCGGCAAACCCTCCAAAAATGCCGAGCATACCAGGTCCCATCGCACCACCTGCTCATCTACTTTAAAACGGTGTACGACAGTATCGACCACACATAGCTATGGAAAATCATGGACGAGAACTTCTCCGGGAAGCTTACTATACTGATTCCGCTTTGAAGTCGATGAACAGGTGATGCGTTGGGACCTGGTATTCACGGCATTTCTGGAGAAGATTTGCCGTACGGTGTAGATCTGCTGGTCCGTTGTCGACCGGCCGTCGATGAAGCCAGCTTGATAACATCCCACGAACTCATTTGTTTTGGGTGACAGACGACGGAAGATAATCTGGGATAGCACTTTCTAGGCAGC
This sequence comes from Aedes albopictus, assembly GCF_035046485.1. Classification (NCBI taxonomy): domain Eukaryota; kingdom Metazoa; phylum Arthropoda; class Insecta; order Diptera; family Culicidae; genus Aedes; species Aedes albopictus. The sequence continues at coordinate 9,091,890 of NC_085138.1, forward strand.
ATTCAAAATAGTGATCGCTCTGAAGTTCTCACATTCCAAATGAAGAGCCTTTCTTGTGAATGGGGCAGATTACCCCTTTCTTCCACTCCTGAAGTAGCTGTTCGGTTTCCCAGATCCTGACTATCAGCCGGTGCAAACAGGTGGTCAACTTTTCTGGGCTCATCTTGATGAGTTCAGCTGCGATACCATCCTTACATACATATACATTTATTTGTTCAACATCATTAAGACAATCAACAATAGTACGCCACAATACTCGGTTTGTGGCTGCCGCTCTCCATCATCGGTTGCGTCCAATGCTCGCCAAGTCACGCTCCACCTGGTCCGCCCATCGTGCTCTCTGCGCTCCACGCATTCTTGTGCCAACCGGATCAGTTGCAAGCACCAGCTTTGCAGGGTTGTTGTCCGGCATTCTTGCAACATGCCCTGCCCACCGTATCCTTCCGGCTTTGGCCACCTTCTGGATGCTGGTTCACCGTAAAATGCAGCGAGCTCGTGGTTCATCCTTCTCCGCCACACACCGTTCTCCTGCACACCGCCGAAGATCGATCTTAGCACGCGTCGCTCGAAAAATTCGAGTGCTTGTAGGTCCTCCTCGAGCATGGTCCATGTCTCGTGCCCGTAGAGGATCACCGGTCTTATTAGCGTTTTGTACATGGTGCATTTGATGCGTGGGTTAATCTTTTTCGACCGCAGTTTCTTCTGGAGCCCGTAGTAGGCCCGACTTCCGCTGATGATGCGCCTCCGAATTTCACGGCTCACGTTGTTGTCAGCCGTCAGTAAGGATCCGAGGTAGACGAATTCCTCCACCACCTCGAAAGTATCCCCGTCTATCGTAACATTACTACCCAGACGGAGCCGGTCGTGTTCGGTTCCACCTACCAGCATGTACTTTGTTTTTGAGGCATTCACCACTAGTCCGACCTTTACTGCTTCGCGTTTCAGGCGGGTGTACAGCTCTGCCACCGTTCCAAATGTTCTAGCGATAATGTCCATGTCGTCCGCAAAGCACACAAATTGACCGGATTTTGTGAAAATCGTTCCCCGGCTGTTGAGCTCGGCCCGTCGCATCACACCTTCCAGAGCGATGTTGAAGAGTAGGCATGAGAGTCCGTCACCTTGTCGCAGTCCCCGGCGAGATTCGAATGAACCGGATAGTTCACCCGAAACCCTTACGCAGTTTTGCACACCGTCCATCGTTGCTTTAATCAGTCTAGTCAGCTTCCCAGGAAAGCCGTTTTCGTCCATGATTCTCCATAGCTCTGCGCGATCGATACGCTTTGAAGTCGATGAACAGGTGATTCGATGGGACCTGGTACTCACTGCATTTCTGGAGAATTTGCCGTACGGTAAAGATCTCGTCTGTTGTCGACCGGCCGTCGATGAAACCAACCTGAACTCATTCGTTTTAGGTGACAGACGACGGAAGATGATCTGGGATAGCACTTTGTAGGCAGCATTCAAAATAGTGATCGTCCTGAAGTTCTCACATTCCAAGGTCGCCTTTCTTGTGAATGGGGCAGATTACCCCTTCCTTCCACTCCTCCGGTAGCTGTTCGGTTTCCCAGATCCTGACTATCAGCCGATGCAAACAGGTGGCCAACTTTTCTGGGCCCATCTTGATGAGTTCAGCTGCGATACCATCCTTACCAGCTGCTTTGTTGGTTTTGAGCTGGTGAATGGCATCCTTAACTTCCCTCAGTGCTGCTTCCACCTTTCGATCACCTCACGTCCGTCCGTCAAGAGGCCTCCGTCTTTATCCCTGCATATTTCGGCTCGCGGCACGAAGCCGTTGCGGGATGCGTTGAGCTTCTGATAGAACTTCCGTGTTTCTTGGGAACGGCACAGCAATTCCATTTCTTCACACTCCGCTTCTTCCAGTTGGCGCTTTTTGTCCCGAAAGAAGCGGGTCTGCTGTTTCCGCTTCTGTTTGTAACGCTCCACGTTCTGTCGGGTCCCTTGCTGCAGCATTACCACCCGCGCTGCATTCTTCTCCAAAACCGTTCTGCACTCTTCGTCGAACCATTCGTTCCGTCGATTCCGTTCCACGTACCTGATGGTGCTCTGGGGTGCGTCGTTGATGGCTGCTTTCACTGTACTCCAGCAGTCCTCTAGAGGGGCCTCATCGAGCTCGCCCTCGTCTGGCAACGCGGCCTCGAGATTCTGCGCGTATCCTGAGGCGACATCCGGTTGTTTTAGTCGCTCTAGGTTGTACCGTGGTGGTCATCGGTACCGTACATTGTTGATGATGAAAAGTTTTGGGCGCAGTTATACCATCACCAGATAGTGGTCGGAGTCGATGTTGGTGCCACGATAGGTCCTGACGTCGATAATGTCAATCAGTCGATTTGAGATTCCGTCTGCTGTGGTGATCTCCAGGTGTAACGATAGGGGAGGCTGTGTTGGGAAAAGGTGCTACGTATGACCATATTTTTGGAGACGGCGAAATCAATAAGTCGTAGGCCGTTTTCGTTCGTCTGCTGGTGGTCGCTGAACTTACCAATCGTCGGTCTGAATTCCTTTTCCTGGCCTACCTGAGCGTTCAAATCTCCTATGATGATCTTGACGTCGTGGCTTGGGCAGCGATCGTACTCGCGTTCGAGCTGCGCGTAAAATGCGTCCTTGTCATCATCAGTACTTCCGGAGTGTGGGCTGTGCATGTTTATTATGCTGAAGTTGAAGAATCGGCCCATGATCCTCAACCTGCACATTCTTTCGTCGATCGGCCACCAACCGATCACGCGCCTCTGCATATCACCCATCACTATGAAAGCTGTTCCCAGCTCGCGTGTGTTGCCGCAGCTCTGGTAGATGGTATGATTACCTCTAAACCTTCGCACCATGGATCCTGTCCAACACACCTCCTGCAGCGCTACGATGCCGAACCCGCGGTAGATCGGCAAGTATGCGGGTGCTCCCAATGAAGTTGAGAGATCGGCAGTTCCACGTACCGAGTTTCCATTCGCAAGTCCTTTTTGTTCGCTGGGGTCGTTGCTGTTGGTCTCGGTTCGTATGCTGATTTTCCATTACAATGGTTTTTTACGGCTGGCTCATAGGGCCTGGCACAAACCCTCTGCTTTCCGGAGGACCATAGTGCACAGTTGAGCTTAGAGTCCTTCCCTGGCACTCGGATGTAGATCAGCCGCCCCTAACATGGGGATCAGACGCTGTTGTGAGTCCTCCTGGAAAGCAGACGCTCAGGTTTGCCGAAGCAAACACCCCCCCCCCCCTCTTCCCTGTCAGCCTTTGACCATAGTTCCCACCGGGGTTGGTTACCCGATCCTCTTTAAGGTTGCTCGTAGTTTCCGGCCAGTACCATGAGGAGTTAGGGGTAGGAGTTGCTGGGCAGAGGCTAGTGGATCACAAAGGGATCTGTATTGCGCAGCATACCCAGCCTTTACCATGCCTGCTACCGGGATTCTTCCAGGGATTTCTCCAAACTATCCACCAGATATTTTTTTGGAGATTCCATCATAGATTCTAGGAATTTCTCCCAGAATTCCTATTAGAAACTCTTCAGTAATACGTGGATGGATTCGTCCAGAAATTATTGCTGCAATTATTTCATGATTTTCTGCTGGCATTCTTTCAGGAATTTTTGCTGGTATTTCTCCACGAATTCCGCCGGGAATTCCTTCAGGAATTATCACGGGGATTTTTGTAAGAATCCATTCAGTTATATCCCCAAGATTTTTTGCATACATTCTTCCTGATGCTGTTTTTTATCCATCAGAAGCTCCTGCTGGGATCTAAGCCTGCAGCTTAGAATTACTCCGTTGGTTCATCCAGAAATTTATCGCATGATAGTTTTACGCAATTAATTGTATTTTTTAAGGCTTCAGCTTTTTATTTTATATTTTTGTGTTTGATTGTCCCTAGTTTTCTAACTTTTCATCTTATTTACTTAATTTAAATACTGAGCTAAGGTTCGAG
>NC_085138.1:9996322-10158472 GCF_035046485.1 Aedes albopictus
TTATGCAAATATGTGTGACACAGTTTTCCTTCATAGGCATGCTCCAAGAATTTCTCCATTTCCCGTAGGTTTCCACTCCGCAACCGAGAATTCTGCTAGACTACCTATCTTAGATCTACTGTTGATATACATTTGCTCAGTATATGTAGCTATGACTACGTGTTTGCAAGTGGTACCTATGCCTCTGCTATATCAAAGTGAAAAGTAAAACACGAAGAACTACGACTGCACTTGTTTACATTCTACGGGCAATGCCTAACATTGCTGAACTAACAAACTTGAGTGTGCTACTACATGAACGATTTAAGATTATCACGCAAATGGTTGAACTTTAAGAATGGCTATATCTTCTGCGACGTTTAACATTAAAAATGTATCCGTAATGTTCATTAACATTAAAAAGCTGAGCAAAATTATGCTTACACAAAATGTCAATGAGCAATACAAATGACAAATTTTAAGTTAAACATATTTGAAATTGACAAACTTGTCTGAATCGGAATAAATAACCAGGAAATAAAAGCCGATAGCCGAATAAAGGTAGAATCTAATCGAGCCTGAACCTCTAGTGGGATCTCAGCAGAGACTCCGTAAAATTTCAACGGAATCTTGAAAAAGCAGTTTTTTTTTGTAAAATCTCGGTGTTATATCTAGCGGAATTTCAGAGAAAATTCACTCACTCTCTCAAAAAAGTATTCCAGAGAGATTTGTGGAAGATCCTTCGAATGACTACAGAAGAAAACCCTCACCGCAGATTGCTAAAGTTTGCATTTTCTGCACGGAATCATCGAAAGATTCCTGGAAACTTTTTTGATTATATACTGGATTCCCTAATCGAAATACTGTTGTAATGCCTTGAGTGACTCCCAGAGAAGTACCTGGACAAAATCTTGTAGTAGTTCCCGAAGGGATATATAGAGGAATTTTGAGATAAACTTCTTGAGAATTTACTTGAAGAATACTCAAAACATGTACTGTATGAATTACTGAAGGAATCATCGAAGGAATTCATAGTTACTGGGTAAATATTCAGAGGAATATTTTAGTTGCTCTAGTCTGTTATTCCTCTGATAATTTCTCCCGAACTTCTATCCACGATTGTTTCTTGTATTCTTTCCGAGATTCCTCTGCTTCAAATTCTAACGCATTTTGTAAAGAATTCCTTCCGTCATTAGTTCTTTCTTTCTTGAATTTAGCTAAAGATGTTTTACCGAAGCTTTATCGATTTTTTTCTGAATTTCTTCAGGAGCTTCTCCCAACATCCAATCTTGACGGGCTTGGTGGTCTAGTGGCTACCGCTTCTGATTCGTATGCAGAAGGTCATGGGTTCAATCCCTGGCCCGTCCTTTTCATCCTACTTTGTATCTTTCTATCCACTTTCTCTCACTCTCTCTTCTCTACATATACAACTCATGTATATTCATATGTTCATAGCCATCGCTAGAACCAGAAACGAATTGAAAAAAGTCGTTTCCCTCCCTTCCAACTTCTACTCACAGCACAGTGTATATATATCGCCTATAAGTTATGCAACCAAAGCGTGCTGTGCCGCTTGACCTTATTCACCTTATTCACCACACAATCTATCACGAACACTATAAATATAACCCTATCCATGGATCGCATCACCGACCCAACGGTGACTCCCAGATCTCCCATCCTTTCCGTCTAACAAATACCCCAGTCCGTGCGGGTTGTGGGACGCAGAGTGCTCTCGGTCTCTAGTAGCAACAACCAGTACACTCTAACATTCCTTTCCCTTCCCAGCTGACTATAAGGACTTGGCCGGCGCCGTTATTGATCAAATATGCATGAGCTGCTAAAATTGCACTTTGAGAATAAGTGGAATGTCCCAGCCCCTTATTCAGTTGGATCACAGTGCAACTGCTACCAGTTCAGATCAATCACGGAGGAGCAACCATTGACATGTATAGTCAGAATTGATCGTTTGATCGTGATCGTTTTTGAGGAGCTTCTCCCAACATCCAATCAAGAGCTTTTTCCTGATTTTCTTTTACAGTTCCTCCCGGAATTTCGCGAAGTTCGCGAAGAATTTTTGAGAGTCGTTCCTGGAATTTGTACCAGAGTTCCAGCTTTCCATTCGTTTATTACTAGACTGCTGCAGTAGTTTTTTTTTTTCAGAGATTTCCGCGATTTCTCTTGTAGTTTTAGGCTGAAAATCCCTGTAATTTATCCAAGAATATTGATGGCATTTAAAAAAAGTTTTAGTTAAGAAAATCTCTGTAGTTTATTAAATAATATGAATGGCAACATTAGGCACCATCAGGCATTATATTTGGAATGAACGAGAATGAACTTCCTATTCCAGATAAAAATGCAATAAATTATCTAAGTTTTTTTTTCAGGGTGCATCCCCGAATCTGAATCTCCCTCAAATGATCTTCTGATATTATTAGAGATCCTTGAGAATTGATCACAATCTATTTTATGGAATCTAAAATTGAGCTCTGAAATTTTTACTATGAAAATTTGTGTGGAAACATTAAAAGAAATTGCAAAACAAACATCTCAATTTTTTTACAACAAAATAGAAATTTTAGTTGAACTGGAGGAAATTTTTTCAAAATATTTCTCTCAGCAATTCTGCAATAATTCCCCTAATATTTCCATGATGCATATGATGTATGGAATTCCACACATCAGACGCTGTTTAAGGAGTTTCGACAATTATCTATCCGAACTACCGGTGGAATATCCAGAGTGATTCGTTTTACATTTCTATAGGCAGTTCTCTAGAAATTCCTAGATAATTTCCGTAAAATCCCGGGAAACATTAAAAAAAATAAAAAATAATTGCTAGGGAAAACTTGGGGAAAAAATCCTAGGGAATCTTAGCAGGCAGTATTGGATAAAATACTGTAGGATGCATTTCGGAAAAAAAACCTTTAAAAATCCAGGAAAAATCCTGAAGGAATTTCTGAGGAGAGTCTTGAATGGGTTCCAGCAAATAAATCTAGATAAATTTCAAAATTGTCCTTCGAGAATTTCCAAGAGATTACTTAGGTATGTTTTCTGTTTTTTTACTCCACGTATCCCTGGAAGTATAGAATTCCTTCAGAGTATATGACTCATATGTATGTTCATTTAACATATTCTTCTACAAATCTAGACGAACATTTGAAATAGGCCTATCTGCTTTTTGTAAACAAACATATTTCTGTCTCTGTAGGACCCATCTGCATCCACCCACGTACATCAACACCCTTAACAGATGGCTTGAAAAACGCTCTTTCTGGTAAGGGTGTTGATGTGCATGGGTGAATACAGAAGTGCCCTACAGAGACTGAAGCATGTTTGTTTATAACAAGCAGATAGGCCTTTTTCAAATGTTCGTCTAGAAATGTTGCTTCAAGTACCGTGATTTCGGATGAAATTAATCACTGTTTGCATTTTTTGACTAATTTTCAAATATTTATCTCAATGCTTTGAAACAAGTACGGCAAGTACCCACGTTGGGCGCCAATAAAGCAAACAAATACTTTGGAACCCTATAAATGCACAACGCCCCACATTGGGCGCCAAACTAACAAAAAAAATAATGCAGAGCCCTACAAATACATTAGGCCCCACGTAAGGCGACTTGCAACGAACTAAAAACAGAATCCTATGAATGCTCGATTTTAAATTTCCGTATCGGACTCCACATGCGCCATGCTAATAAAATAAAATAGAACACTACAAATGCCACAAAACACAACATTACAAAACAAACTAATCTAACATGCAAAATCTAAAGCATAAATTGTGCACTGTTACCCAAATAGGTCCAATCCCAGGATGACAAGGTTTCATTCGTATTATTGGTTACAATCAAGTGATCGTTTTTTTTCTGGCAGGTTTTTTTTTAGTTTGCAGCGTTTGTTGCTTACATAGCCTGTGTTTGATCTAGGAATTTCAAATCCTAAGGGAGCATCTTGATTCGAGCAAAAGCACAAGACCGTCTACATTTTGTTGTCCGTGCTAGGGAACGCTGTATTGCACTCGATCGCTGCCCGAGATAACCTAAACACTATAAATTCTTATCAAAGTTTTGGGATAGATGTGCGAATCACAGTATACCATACAAAACAAACTGACAAAATGTTCACAACAAAATACAAATGTAGCACTCTAGTAACAGCGATACCTCAGGAAAAAATCCTGTGAAAACCTCCTGGCGAAATCAGTCGGAATTCAGGACTCCTGGAAAATTCTCGAGGAGAAATCCCGGAAAATCACAGAGAGAATCTGTGAGAAATTCTGGAAGGAATTTCGAGAGGTATCTCTCAAAGAGTTTCAGAAAGAATCCCAGCTGGATTTTCTAGAGAAATGCTACTGAAGGGATTTAGGGATAAATTTTAACTCCCAGATTCATCTGCGCTCACCCATAATATGCAGCATTTTATCGGAATTGTCGATTTGCCGGAAGTATCTGCTTGATTTAGAAGCCTCCTTGTTCCTATAGCATAGAAATCTGCAACTTCTGTTAGGAACCACAAGCTTTTAGTAAGATTATTCGAAAACTTCTTTATTCTTGCCAACACCCTGTGGACTTTACTCAACCCGTATCGGCCTGAATCAGCGCAAACGGACTAAAACTCGCCATTCAGCGAATACTCAACGGATTTGAATTATTTTTTTACAACTCGTACCTTGCAGAAACCTCTGATGCAATCCCATTTAGACTTTTGAGGAATCCCATCAGGCACTTGTGGAGGAATTCTAGAAGAATTTCTACAAAGATTTCTTCAGAATTGCCTCCAGAAATGCATGATGAGATTCTCTAGACTAAAAAGGTCTGCTGGGATTGCTGAAGAAACACTTTCAAGGATTCCCCCAACGAATTTTTGCTAGAATTTACTCAAAAATTCTTAAGGCATTACCACCAGAAGCTCTTGCTGGGATTCCTGCAGTAATTTAGGAACTACTGCTGGAATTTCTCCAGGACTGCTACTGGGATTCCTCTAGACATTACTGGAAGGAATCCTCCATGATTTTTTTCTGTGTTTCCCATACATGTAGGGAACCCTCCAGGAATATGTTCCTGTTGGGAATCCTCGAGAAATCTCAGAAAGAATTCATTGTGAAATTACAGTAGGATTTTCTAAAAAAAAACCTTGCAGTAATTATTGGATTACAAAGACCCGAGGAATTGCAAGAAAAATGATTGAAGAAATCTTTTGAAAAATCCTATCGAAATGATTCCTGGAATGTCTGATGGGATTCTGTCAGAAATTTCTGCTGAGATTTCTCCATGGATTTCTTCAAAGATTTATGAGTAAATTGCTCTGATGATTCCTTTAGGGATTTCTTCAAGGATTCCTCTAGAAATCCCTCTTGGAATACCTCCATAAATTCTTGCTGGGATTCCTTCATGAACTCCTGTCAGGATATCTCCAAGCATTCTTGCTGAGATTTCTCAAGCATTTCCTGATGGTATTTCTGCAGTTATTGCTCTAGGAGTCCTCCAGGATCTTCTGTAGGATTTCCAGCATGAATTGCTTGATAAATCCTAGTAAGACTTCTTGGAGGATTCACACCACGAATGCCTGAAGAAATCCCAGCAGCATTTCAAGCAAAAGTTTAAACAGAAATTCTCAATAAAATCTGAAGAGGATTTCCAGTAAGAACGCGAAGAGAGATTCCTAGGCGGATATTTTGAGAATTTCAATTTCTGAAAAAAAAACTTCAGGTGAACTTTATCGAAGGGGGGTTTGGCATTAGGGTCATTTTTTACCCAAACCGTACACTACACCAGCGAGCTGTTGTCTACGTGATGCAAAAGCAAGGTTAAGTGATATCTTTAGAGAAGCTACAGCAGGGGTTGTATGAATCCCATCAAATATAATTGGATGAATCGTAGCAAGAATTCCTAGAAAGGTAATCCCAAAAGAAATATTGAATAAATTCCAAGACGAATTCCTGGAGGAACCCTTGGGAAAATCTATGGAGGATTTAAAAAAAACCAGCATGCATTGTTGGGGTATTTCTAAGCGGAATTCGTGCAGGAAACTTTTGAAAAATGTCTGTAGAAATTGTAGAAGAATCTTCTGCAGCCTGCAGGAATCCCAGTAGGCATTCCTAGAGGAATTGGGTTCTTTAGGGGTATCCAGATTATTCCATAATCAGAATCTCCGTCCGAAAATTAGTCGAAATCCAAAATTTCGTCATTTTTGGTGCCCGGGAACTATTTTTAAAATGCATTTAAAGTTTGTATGGGGAAATTTTTTTGTTCGAGATGAACTGTCACTTTATCGATTGAACTGTCATTCTATCCACAAAAATAAAAACTGTTTTGATTATTTAATTATCAAAATAATGGTATTGCAACGCAATAAAATCACGTTATACTCAGAAAAATGAGCGCTTTCTATTAGGATACAGAGAATAGCAAAAAAAAATTCACTAAACAACCCAATTGCTGAAGGAACTCTTGGAGAAATGCCAAGAAAAACTCCTGCCAGGTTTCCTTCAGATATTTCTACTAGTTTTTATCAAGCAATCTTGCCTGGATTTCTCAAACCTTTATAGCTGGGATTCCTTCAGTAATTGCTCTTAGCAGTCCTTTCAAGTATTTCTGGAAGATTCCAAAAAGGAATTTTTCTGAGGAATCCCTGCTAGTTTTCCTGGTGCATTCCACCAGAAATTCCTCAAGAATCGTTCCTGAAGCTATCCCCGCAAGAAATCCTGAAAATTATTAAGTGAATTATCAGTTAGTATTGCTGAATAAATTAAACAAAAACCTGGAGGAATTCTTGTAGAAATCCCTGATGAAAACACAGCCGGATATTTTGAAGAAATATCCTGAAGAATAACATCAGGATGTTTTGTAGGAATTACAGCTGTATTTGTACGAGGAATTCAGCAACAATTTCTGGAGGAGTTTTCTTTTTATATTTATGTGTATTTTAGCATATGCTAATTCTACACTCATACTCATTCTGGAGGAGCCTTAAGGACAGACTTGTTAGAATCCCAAAATGGCCGCCACAATGGCCGACTTTGGCACCTACTCACGATTTCGAGGGCACAATTCTCTTTGTATGTAAACAAAATTAGCGCACCTGAGCTTTTTATTTTAAGCTAATTAAAAGTGAGTAAGAACAGAATAATAGAATACATTGTTGTTTGATGCTTGCTTCTTGAGATTTGTGCGTCTGAAGATGACTTAACGGGGGGCGTCCCTATAGAGCTGTATGTCAAAAAACACAGTAGCCAGGCAGTACGACGTTTGCCGGGACAGCTAGTTTATGATAAAAAAATAATTTCTATCGCTATTTTAGGTGGATTAGTCACAAAGTTGATTGATTGATTGATTTATCTTTATTATAGAGACTTTCAGCCCTTGGCAGGGGTCACAAAGTTGAAAATTCCAAAATAAAGAGTTTTATTATATGGAACAATTTTTTTGTTGTCTGTATTAACGAGATTTTTAACCCTAGGCTAGTTCATCTCGGGACCCACGTTTTACTTCCCTTCCGAAGGAAGAACCCACATTTTGTGAGTATGTCGGGAGTGGGATGAACAAAGTATTCTAGGACACCATACCGTTAAAGTCAATGATTGATGCTGCAAAACATAAATTAATGATGTGAACCCCAGTATACAATATGTAGCAGGTTCCTCCGGAGTTTATGGCCGGTGGTCACTTCCGGTAGTTCCTCAACGGTCCAAAACTCTTGATAAACAATGTTTGATGGTGGAGGGGTAAATTTTAATGGTAATGGAGTGAATTTAATTGCGAATCATAATGGAAAACACACTGTGTACACACACATTCGTACATTTCTTAACTAATGTGACGTTATCACCTTTTTAAAGCTTGTTTATCTCGAGGTTATCATTAAAACAACTCTTTACGAAAAATATTCGCGTTTTGTTTTGATCACTTTTCCTTATCAAGTGAAAACGATGCATGTTTGCAATTATGACTCAATCTGCACCAAAACACTCGTCAGAAATTAAAATTCAAAACTCGAGCAAACTGCTGAAATGCACCATCCCAAAAGGTGCTGCTGCGCTATCTATCGACAACAATCTTACTTTCTCCAGTCACCACAATCCGCACACAGGGCAAAAGCCTTTAGGTGGTTGTCCCCATCCTCACGATTCAAATTTGGAGTATCTCTAGTGCTACCTTCTGCTGGCAGCACCTGGGCAACTCGTTCGTTTGGTTGTTGCAAGGAAGGCGTCACAGCGCAAAATCATGATTTATGATTATCTTTAATCGATCAACAACAACCGTGTGCCGCCGGCTTGCCAAAACCTCAACTCTCGTCGCGTACCTACCTGGTAGACTTGTGGTGTCGGTCGATCGTGAGGAAAATCCGCGGCCTTTGCGTTTGCCATTCACTGGTGGCGGTGGCGTTGTACCACCTACTCCTACTCACTTTTCCTTTTACCGAGGGGTGAGAGGGGTGAATCTCGGGAGGACGAAATGTCGTATGAAGCAAGTGAGTGTGTGTTGGGGCTGTTGGTTTTTTGCAAACCTCAAAACCCTACAAGGCATGTTCGGAATGTTAAACAACTCTTTTCGATTGGGCGCTAGAGATATACGGCGAGATGGCCTGGAAAAAAAACGTGGGTCGTATAATTTATTAGCGCTTTTGCCCCTCGTTACTAGGTTAGATGGCGTTGTGGTAGCGCGGGGGTAAACTTTGTCGGCGTCTGGAGGCGCAACTGCAACACAACTTACGGTGGCGTAGTGAGGGGTTCAGTTTGCGGATCACATTGAGCGGGGAACCGCACTAAAGCTGCCACTTGAAATGGAAAGTGCGACTTTCGTGGAGAATGGTTTAACGTTACCGTTAGCGTGAGAGTAAATGGCCGACACGCTCAAATTGGATTTAGCAATTAGAGATCTTGTTTGCAACATGCTAAAATTGGGTTGAACCGCTTTATTCATTTCAGTGTTTTCTAATAACCGGCGAATCGGCGAATTCAATGTGCACTGCCAGACTTAATATTTTATTGCAGTGGAATGCAGACTGCACTTGGTCTGTTGGATGATTCAACACTCGCAAGCAATTGCAAGGTCGCTCATGCAACTTACTGTCTTCTTCCAATTAGCCTTCCATCACCAACGAAGAGCTGCAAAAACTCAGATTCTTTCCGTTTCCCGGAATTCCCAAAATACCAATACATATATGCTCCGAAATATATGTGTCATTTGAGTTTTTTCATTTAGCAAACGTTCCGCAAGGCCACGTACAGCTACTTATTCTCGAGAGGCATCAACTTGAGCGAAAACGTTCTCCGGAGTCTACCTTTGTCGTCGCTCATGTGACCTATCTATATATAGTTGTCGCACACTGTGCTGTGCTGCACAACACACACATGGTGCAGTGGTGCACCCCCCAGCAGCAGCAGCAGCAACACCAGCAACGGCTTATGCACTCATCACGTCTAGGGAATGAACGAATATGGCACTGACTTCACTTTTCAGTGCCATGTCAGGCTATTTTTAGCGAATGTAAACAATTCATATTCTTAGTAGCGCCACTGCAACAACACCAACGAACCTTACGTGTTCTGTGTTGAGTGAGGGGTTCTACCGCAGCTGTGTGTAACGGTGAGGAAGGTGTATGATAGGGTGGAAAACTATTTTATGAACAAGATATCTTCAAAAGTTTTACAAAAAATATTTAAAAAATAAATGTCTGACTAACGTCAATAGTTTTGCTATTTCAATTTCATTGTTTTCTGTTTTTGATCAGTTTTACTTGGTAGTAATATTTTAGACACGAATGCAGCTTTCATTCTAAATTTGCTGTTTTCCAACATTGTGTATGACACAATTCAGAAAAAATCAATGGAATACTAAATGAAACTATATGAAATTATTAGAGTAATCCACCCTAATGCATATGCGTGTAATGTAACCATCGATTGTCATGGTCCCGTCATTTGGAATTCCCTACTTTTGTATACCATATTGCGGTAGACTTTGTGTCATACTTTGACGTTTTATTAATATTATGATTTTATTTTAAAGCCGTGTTACAGTTGTCTGAGACTATGTTTACATTAGTTCAAGAATAGCGAAAAGTTTAGTTATAATTAACCGATAATGTGAATATTCTAATCAGTACGATGTTTATTACAGCACTAGATACTCGAGGGCTATGAAAAACTGGTTTCAATCTTTATTTACTTTTTCTATTGATGATGTCATTAGTTTTCGAAAAGTTATTTCTTAAATACTAATCTTATCAAATACGGATTTGTGTTCGGATGATCCAATTTTTTTACACACATTTACTGAATTCACTGAACGTTTTTCAAATCACATGCCGAGTTCTCAGTATCACTCATTTTACATAACCTCATTGTACTCCATGTTTGCAAATTTCAGTTGTTATTCAGAGCTTGCTTAGATATACAATGAGCTTGAAAGCAAATTATGGGTATATACGACAAACTTTTTTATTGACGAGATTTTTAGCCCTAGGCTAGATTATCTCTGGACCCACGCTTTACTTCCCTTTCGGCAGCCAAGGGCTGAAAGTCTCTTTAATAAAGACAAATCAATCAATTAAATTCCCTTTAGAAGGAAGAACTTACATTTTGTGAGTTTGTCGGGAGTGGGATTTCATCCCAGGTCCTCGGCGTGACAGTCAAGTGTTTTAACCATCACACCAGGTCCGCTCCACTATACGATAAACTTCACTTACCGACTTAAAATCTGCCTTCGATCTGGTGAATCATGATATCTTGATGACAAAAATCAAATGGCTTAGGTGCTACATCTATAGTTGTTTCATGGTTGGAATCTTACCTGAATAGTCACGTTCTGTACGTTAAAATTGTCAATGCGACATCTGATAACTATCAATTCTGCTCTGGAGTACATCAAGGCTGTAATCTTGGACCATTGCTGTTCTTGATTTTTTCAACGACATTTGTTTTATGCTACTTAAAGTATTTAAACTACTCTACGCTGACGACCTCAACAAGTTTTCCTGATAAGATCGGTAGAACATTGCCTGGAGCTTCAACGTCTGGTGGATGTTTTACAAAATCGATGATCTTAGGACATGCTGACGGTCAGCTTCTTCGAATGCTGTGTAATATCGTTTTCCAGAAGAAAAACTCCTAATCATGTGAACATATAAAGTTTCGGGAATTCAATTGGGACGAGTTTCTGTGGTGAAAGACCTTCTGGATTCAAAGCTGTCATTTTTGAATCATTATTCAAAACCAAACGGAGTTGCGTGACCCAGACCCATACTGCCTGTGTACTCTCTATTTGAGTTTGGTGCGATCCGTATTAGAGTCTATTGTATGGTGCCCTTACACTGATATCTGAGAACGAATCGAAGCCTTGCAGATGCGATTTGTCCGATCCGATTAGAAACATTATCAAGCAGACGTTCTTTATCGAAAGCATTAGCATTAAATTTTATCGACTATCCTAATTTACACCAGCAAACCAGAGTCGATGTGCTCTCTCAGGTGCTTAGAAGTCACGACTTTTCACGGCTAGACTACCATAGAACAATGTATGGACAGAACGAACTTATAATCCTAGAATTTACTTTTTAATTCCTTAAGAAAATCCTGCAAGCATTTTTTATTATTCAGGGATTCTTTCTGCGATACCTCCAGAAATTGCTGTTGGAGTTCTTCCAGCTATTTCTGCCAGGATTCCTCCAAGAGGGCCTGCTGCAATTGCGTCAGGAATTCCTGCTGGGATTCACCCAGCAATTTCTGCTGGAGTTTTCCCCATAGCTTCTGATGGAATGCCTCAGGGAATCCCTACACAAATCCCTTCTGTGTTTGCTCCAAAAGTTTCTCCAAGGATTCCTCAGGGAATTCTCGGGTTGGGGGTTTCCAGGAATTTATCTAAGTTTTTTTTTCTTGTGGTTCCTCGGAAAATTTCTACTATGATTCCTCTAGAAATAAGTGAACGAAATTACTTCGAAAATCCTTGATGGAATGACTCCAAAAATTTCTGCGGATATTCTTTTAGAAACTCCTGCTAGTGTTTCCTCAAATGTTTCTGTTTGAATTCCTCCAGGAATTTTGCATGGAATTCCTCTAGTGAGTCCTCAAGGAACTGACGATATTTTTTTCAGGGATTTCTTTGAGGGATTTCCTCTGGTGACTCGTTCACTGAATCCTTCAAAGATTTTTCCACGAATGTCTCTAGGAAGGTCTTCAGGAATTCCTCAAGATTTTCCAAGTAAATCTTTTAGTTATTCCCCCAGTCATTTCTTCAGAAGGTCCTTGAAGCTCCTTGTTTTTAATGTAGTATTCTTCTTCCTGGCATAACGTCCCTAAAATTTGCTTCTCAGCTCAGTGTTCTACGAGCACTTCCACAGTTATTAACCTAGAGCTTCCTCTGTCAATGACCATTTTGCATGTGTGCTTAAGGAAGTCAAGGAAATTTCCTTTGCAAAAAGTTCCTGGACCGGCCGGAAATCGAACCTGTCACTCTCAGAATGGTCATGCTGAATACTCACGCCTTTACAGCTGTGGCCATATTATCCCATTAATGTAGTCATTATGAGTTTATCAGGTCACACAACCGCAAAGAAAGTACGAACCATTCGTAGTGTTGCATTTTCCCACAATCCAACACCAGACCTCATTTCCCCATAATCATTTTATTTTGAATTATCTTAATAGCCTGCTCATAACATTCACCATATCGAAACCCTATCAAAAGCGGAATTGTTTGTAGTCACTTGAAACCCACCACATCGTCACCACCAGAGCCCCGAGACCCCAGTTGATCTTTCGCAGTCTTATCCCACCATCATCCACACGCAATTTCTCTAATTACCATCGCCATGTATGTAATCCTGTAAGCCGCTATAAATAACCGCACATACCAGGCAGCCAGCCAGCCAACCAGCCAGCCACCACCACCAATAATCGAATCCGGTCCTCAGTTGTCGTCAGTGAGCCGCAGCGTGTGCACTCTCTTTGGATAAAAATCGAATTCACTTCCTCACCACTTACTGGCAACTCCCGGTTCACAGACACACCGAGTTCAATCTAAAGAAGCCCACGCACTGCAACGCTGTTGTCGTCGCCAAATGACTCCGAGCGACCGGCTGGGTGGCTGGTCAGATGTACACTGCTGTGTGAAAGCTTTAGGATTTGTTTGTTACTTGTTACATACTAAGATTCTTGATTTTTTCCAGCTCAGTAATTTTTTCGCTGAGTTCAGTATATTTTCCTTCTTTTTACAGTCATACCTCGATATAACGTAACTGCAATTTTATTTTCGTTACGTTATATCGAAGTTACGTTATATCGAAGCAAAAATTTTTTTTTCACGAATTTCGTTTTAAATACATATTTTGAAAAGAAAATTACCAAAAAGATTATATAAATCACCCAACACTGATTTCCAGCCTTTCTTGTATATTTTTTTTATTCATTGAATTTTACATATTTTTAAAAGTTTGTAAGATCATACATAAGTCGAATACTTAGCATGTCTCTTTATATTTAACTATTTAAGCCAATGTCACATAAATCAGGATTCTTCTCCTTTTTCACATCTAGAACTGGTCAAACGTCAAGCGTTATCTATTGGTGTGATTATAAGTAAGAAATCTATGTGACGCAGGCAAAATTATAATCCAATGATGCCTCCAGGAATTCCTCTTGGGATTCCTCTAGAAATAATTCGGGAACTCACCCAGGAGTTCCTGGCTGAGTGCCTCATGAAATACCTCATGTGATTCTAAGGATATTTATCCAAGGATCCTTCAACCTTCTATGATTTCTCCATAAATTCTTACTGAGTTTTATATCTGCTATGATATCTTTAGGAACGCCTCCCTTAATTGCTCCAGATGTTCTTGATATGATTCCTCCACGAATTTTCCCTGTGGTTTCTCAAGGAGTTTCTGTAGGATTCCTTAAAGAGATTTGCTTTTCAAGATTTATACTGTCCAAGATTTTTTCAAGGTTTAATTCTGTCGTTCCTCTTAAAATTCCTACTAGGATTTCTTCAGTCACTCCTGCAAGGATCCTCCAAAAAGTTCCAATATTTCAACTATTCCTGTTCGAAGAGTCCAAAGTAACACATTTGTCGCAGAAGACTCACGGCGGCACAGGTTTTGTTGCACAGGAGTCACTGTGACTTACTTCTAACAAATGATCTAACAAGATTTATACAGAAGTTCCTTATGTAATTAAAGACTGCCCCTGAATGTTACCAGGAATAACTGTGTTTATTCCGCTGGAAATTCCTCCGAGGATAAAGCACGATTTTTTTTCCAGGCATTCCTCCAGGAGTTCCTTCAACAATTCTTCTGAGGATTTCCTCGCGAATTTCTCCAGTGATTTCTCAAGAAGTTCCACCAGGGATTTATCAGAGAATTTCTCTAGTGATTTTCTGCAAAATTTACTCTAAGACAAAGCGAACCGTTACTGGCGTTCTTACACCCAGTATCACACGAAATCGAGTTCACTTCCAATGCTGTCTACACGCTAAGGTCAGTTAACCTATTTTTCTAAAATATGGGTAAATTTTACTCAAATTTGCGTTAACTTTACGCAAATATGGGTAAATAAAACTCATATTTTGGAAAAGTGCAAAATTGCATTTATGGGTTATATTTACCCATATTTGGGTTACAATTACTCATATTTAGGTACACATTACCCATATTTGAGTCTTGTTTACCTATATTTGAGTATCATTTACGCATATTTGTGGTTGTGCACTTTTTGGAAAAAAAGGTAAACTGACCTTAGCGTGTACTGTCATCTCCTTTGGAGATAAACGGCTATGTTCCAGTAGGGATGTAATGCCAATAAGGATTAGAAGATGTAATATTTGTTCTGTGAAGAGCTATACAGCATTTTTTATCAACTGCGACACCGAAAACTCTTATAAAACTTTGAAATTGGTCGTATTACCCATAACTGGATAGCAGGCTTGGTTCCAGGAGGGGTGTAATATCATATAGAAAATTTTATAAATCACTCTTATTATTTAAATAGTGAAAAGTTGGATCAAAAAAAAAGTTACGTTATATCGAGGTAAAAGTTACGTTATATCGAGTTACGTTATATCGAGGTTACGTTATATCGAGGTTACGTTATATCGAGGTATGACTGTACTGAATTTTCAACAGCAGATTTAACTCGGTACACTCGGTAATCAATATTTACCGTTCACCAGTAACGATATTTACCATTCATCTGTATTTTTTGACAGTTCATTTGCAGAACTCGTTAACTCATTTACAAGTATTCAGCAAAAGGTATAGCCGAGCGTACCGGAATAAATCTGCTGTTGAGAACTCGGTAAAAAGATGGGGAAAATACCGAGCTGATCTTAGTGTGTAGGTTACAATCACGCGTAAATGAAGACGAATTCCGACACCCCGATGGGAACAGGACTAACTCTCATAACAATCGTGAATTATCCGGAAATCTAATTACAAGCACTTTCCGAGACAAAATTTACAAAGAAAATGCGTGACAGCTTCGAAAACGCATCCACTCGCGCGCACAGTCTGTGATCGCGACTTTGACACTCCAGAAGAACGGCAGTCTAGTCATGTACAAAAATTCAAATTAATTGGTTTAAAATTAGTTCAGTTGTAACAGCAAGCTACCCGGGTAGAGGTAAAGTACTGACAATAGTAATTACACTAGTTTACAAAATAAAACGAAAGTCGTGAACTTCTGTCAACGACCAAAATTTTTGAAGCACAATTTCAACCGTGCTTCAAAAATTTTTAAGTAGAACAGTTTTTGAGTTTTAACTAAATATTGAGTTTTACAAGTTTTTAAAACATGGAATTAACTAAAATTCAAATATCTTGCGTTTTGTTCAACCAATTTTAAATCTCTTTCCATAAATTAAGAGCTGAATATAATACCATTCGATCATCTGACTGCAGATTTTGTGTCAGATTGATGAAATTCATGATATTGGTGAGTTTTAGGGACGATCTCCTTAAATGAAAGCAAAATTTCCAAAAATATATGAAGAAATGAATTTTTTTGCTCTATAAGAAAACCACAATTTAAAAATTCTTTCTCAACGTTTATCTAACATTTCATATGTAAGCGAGTTACAGTAAAAAAATCAGCTCAAACGGAGCATTGATTACGAAGAATGAGATGTCTGAAGTGAGTGACTTTGCTTAAAAATAGAACAAAAATCGACTTCAAATCATCAAAGTTGTATGGGAAGTCGAATAAAATTCCGCTCTACTGTAATTTTTTTCTTCGCGTTTTCGAACTCAGGGCATGATTCTACACCAAAAATTATCATCAGCTTACCGAGTTCAAAAATGCTGTAAACTAGTGTTATTAGTGATAAAATTCTTCTAACAGCTGGCACTGGGGTAAAAAAAACTACTTTTGCTGATATCTCGACATAATGGAGAGATGCAAAGATGGTATCTTCTATAAAATTGTTCAAGTGTACAAGATGCATGCGACGAAATAATGAATCGTAGAGGAGTAGAGGAGCTGCTATATTATATCACAGATATTTTGGTCTACTCCAAATAACACCAGGTCTACATAACTTTGAGCATATTCAGCAATTTCTCCCGATGATTCTCCATGGATTCCTTCTAAGGATACATGAATGGATTCCTCCAATTAGTGAATCGATTTTTCAGGGGTTTCTTTCAGGGGTTTCTCTGACATTTTTCCAAGAGATTCTTCAGCAATTTCCCTCGGGATTGCTTTAGAAATTCTTTGCAGGATTCCTCCATTGATCCTTGCCGGGGTTCCTTTAGGCCAGTCTTCCCACAAACTTGACACATGTTCAACTTCTGTACGTTTTCTCGCACTTGTGTTGAACATCAAACGCCAAACATCGGAGTACCCGTGTTTGCTACCGTACTCCGTACCAAAGGGTACTCAAGTACAAAACTTGTGTACGTACAGAAGTACAAAAGGAAAATCAATCCGAGCACAAACCGAGAATGAAACCCGAAGCGGCGTTCGGATTGGCAAACGAAAGGTGCCGAACTGTCAATCGTCGTTCGAGAAAGTTCTTTTTTGCACGATTGCTTCCCACTTCGTTTCGCGCGGTACACGTGTACTGTACATATGTTCGAACTTGTGTTCGAAACGAACTTTGAACATAAGTACACGTTTGGGTACAGATTTGTGTGTTGCGGTACGAACGCACAGTTAGAGTACAGGCGGAGTATAAATACAGCAGTACTTAGCGAGTTTGGTGTTCGTTTGGGAAGACTGCTTTAGGCATTTCCGACATTCCACCATGAATGCCTCCCATCATTTAATCGAAGATTTCTAACAAGATTCGATTAATGATTACTCCCAAGATTCCTTCATTAATTCTACCCCGGGATGCTAGGAGGAGGAGAACGTGCCTCTAGAGCCGACCTACTGACCCCGGGATGCTAAGTACACATTAGGTTTTTTTTTCAGAGACTCTGTCCGGGTTCTTTCACGGATTATTAGGAACTTCTCGGAAATTCTTCTTATATTTGTTCCGGGATTCCTTCAGCTATTTTGTTCGGGCGTCCTTGAAGGATTTCTTCAGGATTCCTCACAGAATTCCTTTATTGATACCTCCCGGGTTTTCTTTATTCATTTTTCAAGGATTCTTCCTGGGATTCATCTAAAGATTTGTCTTGGGATTCTTTACGACATTTCTTCATTGATTTGTCACTTAGATTCCATTAGGGGTTTCTCTCGAGATTTCTTTAGAAATTTCGCCTAGGTTTCCGTTATGAATTCCTCCCGTGATTTCTTTAGTGATTGTTCCTGGGGTTTCTTCTGGTATTTCTCTTTCAATGATTATCAAAGCAATTAGATAAAATACACGTAAATAAAAACAACAAAAAATGATTATCCCAGCTTTTTTTCCAGGATTTGAAATTTTCTCCAAGATATCTACCTATAGGAATTCTTCCCGAGATTTCTCCAGGGAACTCTTTCGCGATATCATCAGAGATTTTTTCCGAGAATCCTTTATGTGTTTCTTCCGGGATATCTTCGGATTATTCCTGAAATTTCCCTGGGATCAGCGATTCATCCTAAGCCCCAGGGTTTCTCCCGGGATTCCTTCATTGATTCCTTCCGGGATTTTTTCCAGTTTTCAAAGATTCCACCCCAGATTCATTCAGGTTTTTTTTTCAAGTACTTTCCCAAGATTCTTTGAGGAATTTCTCCCAAGATTCCTTCTGAGATTCCTTCATTGATTTTTACCTGATTTTTGCTGATTCTTAAGAGTTTCCTAATGAGATTTTTCAAGAATTACTGCAAGATTCTTTTAGGGATTTTTTCAGTTGTTTTACTTTTTTCTTGGCCGAGATTCCTTCTGGGATTTCTCCCGGGCTTACTTCATGGATTCCTTAAGAAATTCTTCTCAGGTATACTTCATTGACTCCTCTCGGGATACCTTCATTGATTCTTTAGGGTTTCCGTTAGGGATTCCTCCCGAGACTTCCTTTGGGGATGTCTTCCCGGATTACTTCCGGTATTATTTTAGGTATTCTTCCCGAGATTTCTTCAGGAATCCTTCCAAGTTTCTTCCATATTACTTTTCCACTTATATTCTAAAATGCACACGAAAGACTTCCAATACACTTCTCTGAAGACACGAAACCTCTAGGGTGGATATCCAGAGCACTAGAGGTTTTGTCTGGCCATAACGGCATTCTGCCCCAGTGTGAGCCGTCTTCAGACGGTGTCCGTGTCTGTTGACGCACATTCCAACGTCTGTAGGGTCGATGCCGTGAATCTGGTAGTTCCTTGCTACGAATGCTGGACAGGTTGGTCACAGAGGACAGGGTAACGTCTTCACGTGTACGCGAACAGGAGTTGAGTTCAATTTAATACACGATACACATATTTATTGTCAAGCGTTATGTACTAGTAACAATATATGTCACAAACAGTAATGAACAGTCAAGCTGTAGCTAATTTACGAACTAATTGGTTATCTACTGGAACACCTTGTAGGCTTTTATATTCTGAAAGGCCATACAATTTGGCGGGAAACCCGAAATGTTCCCGAAGTAACATAAAATGGTCATGATCTGTGGTTTTAGTGTTATGTTCATCCTATTAGAATACTGGACTGATAAAAATTGGATACTATCTACTCGAATAGAATTGTGAGCCTAAATTACCGTCGCATTTTTCTAAAACTGGCGTTAACAGTGTCTTTAAACATAATATAATGTAATGTTAAAAGTCTAACTTTTACTGGAAACCATCAGTCAAATAAACTTGAAGAAACACAAATTAAACGTAAAATTGTTAAAATATTCGTTAGTACCATTTTCTTTGATATTAAGACGGCGATCCCAAACTTTCGCACGGAACTGTAGTTGACTGTTTCCATTCTGGTTTCCATCTTTCGTGACGACACGCTCGCTTGGCACTCGATATTCATCTCTATAGACGTAGACCAAAAGTAGAGATGAAATACTTTCCCAATCCCCTGGACTGCCTTGAGTCTATTAAGAGTGCACCATGGACGGACAGTTACTTATTGCAGTGTCTTTAGGAAGCCAGTTGCAAGGGGTTTCCAATGTTTTGGTTCCTCTGGTTTGGAAAGCCACCTGGCCAGCAAGAAAGGATGAGTGGGTCGCCACTCGCAGAAGGTTGACAACCTCGTTCCGTTTCCTTCAAACCTGGCAAAGTCGCCGCCGCGGAAGAAGGGGTTGAAACATATTCCGCATTCATTCATCTATTCCGGTCGCCGTCGCCATCGCCACCGCACTCCGGTAGACCCGGGCTAGCCTCGGCTTTCTCGACCTCGACCGGCGCAGGCAGCAGCCCTTCTCCTCCATCCTTCTATGCGTCCATCCCCAGACGGAGTCTACGTCGTAGATTATTGCATTTTCGAACGCGGGGTCTCTTCATTGAGAAACGATACACACCAACCAACCGCAGCATGTTGTCTGCACTGTACCAAAAGGCACGCGGCACGCCGAGGACCGGTGTGGTGGTTTTTCCGTTGCACCGTCGCCGCGGCCTACGTCCGTAGACATTCTTCGGCACTTTTAGTTCACCGTTACCGTCTGTAGAGTTCGCCTCGGTTGTCACCGGAATTGGTGTTATTCGGTTTTTATTATGTTCGGATAATTAGTGGTGAAACGTTTACTACGGGCGTGTCCTTTGTTTGGTGTTTTATTTTCGGTGTTATTCGTTATCAAAAACGATTGCAATGTGATTGGCGAATGTGGTTCCGTTATCAGTGCATTGGATGCAATTAAATAGAGCGAACATGATGTTTGCTTTTTGTTTGCACATGGTTAAATAAACACTAGGGTGAGCATTGTTTTTTTTTTGCCGTAAATACGTGATTTCTGTTCTGATGTAGAAAAACATCTGAGGGATCAACATGTAATATATAAATTTCTGTAAAATAACCTTGAAGAGGAGCCTAAAAACCCTTACAAATAGTTGGCAATTCTTCGAACAATGTTATCAGTCTTTTCATATAAAACTAATGAAGAAATTACTAATGTATCTTTTGAAAAATTGATAGCATATTCTGAAGAGTAAAACACTTTCAAGCAGTATTATTGGATAAATGTATGACAAATATCGCATATGAGACTTGGTGACTTTGTTTGTAGTTTTCGACTGTATCACTGGGCGTTCCATGCTAGTCCGTTGTCTAGTGTCTTGCTTCCTTCAAAGCGCGAGTAACTCGCTGGAAGCGTTAAACGTGTCGGTGTTAAACATCTGATCGAAAAGTTCAATCGTTTAGTAACAGTAAGTAAGTGGTGCTAACACTTCGTAAATTTAAGAGTTAGAATATGGCGTCCTTGGAAATAATTGTAGGAAAAACACTATCCTACAAGTTTGCTGAACATCACATTGTAGTGACAAGCTTCTGAACTGAGTTATATAGACAAATGAGTCAAACTTTTGCCAGGTGGTCGAAAACATCCTTGGATTTGCGGTTAGGGGACATATGTACGCTGAGTTATTTGGAAATCATAATTGACCACACAGAAGTATATACCAAAAATTATCTATTTTTGATAAAGCAACTCATTGTAGTTCAAATTAGTGTTGAATTGCCTCAGAATTATTCAATATTTTGTGATGAATAGATGAACATTGTTGAGGAATAGCATGGAACGAGCTCACCAATAATCATATAGTGAATTTACCATCAAATTGTTTTGTTTTGTTGAACTCAGAGTTTTTCTTACAGAATAATGAAATCAGTAATGCAAATTTAGGTTCTAAACACATTCAACAAGTCACACCGGTCACAGTGGTTGAACATCGTACGTCAATGGCGCGCGCGCTATCAGCTGATGATAAACTTGTTGCAATTGCAGTTTTATTCGGTTCGTTTGTTTTGTTATTCTGTTGAAGAAATAGGAAAAAAGTGCAACGTGATCCCCCCGTACGAATCCAGTTCAATCGAGCCGGTCGGCAAGGGCGTCTTTCTGCTGTTGGTGCATTCTGCAGCTGCAGTGCGCTTAGTGAGCCGATTTTTATCAGCGGGTTGTCGAACTTTGCAAATACTACGCTATTTATAGGCGCCTTCCTTTCTATTGTTATCAGTGGACGGTCGCAGTGGAAGAAAACCGGAATCGAATGACTTCCATCGAAGAGGACTGGATCCTGGTAGGTAAACTGCTGATTCGTGCATTTCTTCTCGATCACCGAAACATCTCCTCTAACTCCTCCACCAGAAGTTCTAGAATAATCTATCAGCCAATCAGCTGCAATTGAATTACAGCTGTTCTATTATCAAAAGTCGGACAATGTTGGTTAGCGGCCGGTTGATTGCCGTTGGTGGAATTTTTCTCTCACAGAGCACGTGCGTGCGTTGTTGCCATCCAAACCAAACCGAAACGAAAAAGCATATATGCACAATGCTACGGGTTAGGAGGCACGTACGCACCGCAGTTTATGCAGGTAAAAGGTTATTGCGGCCATAATAATTACAAAATGCACCATAGGAAAATCAAAATGCACCATAAATAATTAAGCAATGTACCGACAAAATGCACAGCTTTCTCCATAAATAAATAGAAATGTTCCATAATAAATTAAAAATGTAGCGGTAAACCAAAAAAATTTCTAGTTAAAAATGAAACATTGTATCAATAAAAAATTAAATAAAACACCATAAACAAATAAGTTTGCTCCATAAAAAATAATAAAAATATCCATAAATAATGAACATTTGCTCCATAACTATACCATATTTGCTCCATAAAAAATTAAAATTGCACCATAAATATCATCAAATTGCACCATTAACAAACTATAAATTTTACCTCAAAGAATGCAAAATTCTGCCTAAATTAAAAAAAAAAATCAAATCTGACTATACATGTCAATGGTTGCTCCTCCGTGATTGATCTGAGCTGGTACCAATTGCACTGGGATCCAAATGAATAAGGGCTGGGACACTCCACTTATTCTAAAAGTGCAATTTAAGCAGCTCATACATTCTTGATCAATAACGGCGCCGGCCACGTCCTTATAGTCAGTTAGGAAGGGAAAGGAATGTTCTAACATTCTAGTGTGCTGGTTGTTGCTACTAAAGACCGAGATCACCTCTGCATCCCCACAACCAGCACGGATGCGATCCATGAATAGGGGTTATTTTTATAGTGTTCGTGATAGATTGTGTGGTGAATAAGGTGAATAAGGTCAAGCGGCACAGCACGCTTTGGTTGCATAACTTGTAGGCGTTATATATACTGTGCTGTGAGAAGAAGTTGGAAATGAGGGAAACGACTTTTTTCCAATTCGTTTCTGGTTCTAGTGAAGACTATGAACATATAAATATACATTAGTTGTATATGTAGAGAAGAAAGAGCGAGAGAAAGTGGATAGAAATATATAAAGTAGGATGAAAGGAACGGGCCAGGGATTGAACCCATGACCTTCTGCATACGAATCAGAAGCGGTAGCCACTAGACCACCAAACCCGTTTTCTGCTCCTCCTGATAATCTAAAAAGAATCTAATAAAAAGAACGTCAGTTGTTATCAGGATACTTAGTTTATTTTATAATTATATAAAACATGGATTAATTTTTTGATAATTTTTCCGATCAAATTGAAATCATTAATAAACATAATATATTTACATTACATATTATCTAAACTCCAAGGGTTAACCCTTCTTTCAAAATGCGGATTCTTTTAATACATGCGGCGTAGCCTGTGGATGCGTTGTAACTGTGTCGATTCGGTTATAGGTAATCCACAAATCCATGAATTTGCCCGGTATAATGCAAACAGAGATGTTATCCCGTGAGCGTTAGCGAGTTCGAACAGCAAGCGATTATCCGGTAAATTGCATTCATAGTGCTTCCATCTTTTAAGTCGTTCTATCATAGATGCGTGCTTCGGTACATGGTTTCTGTTTATTTTCTTCTTACTTTTCATATTAACATTATCCCATCCACATCCTAAAACTATATGTCGTTGGACACTGCAGCAATGGTACAATAAGATTAAATTTATGTAGCTTTTACATTCTTTGTGGTGAAATTTACAATTTGTTTATGGTGCAATTTGATTATATTTATGGTGCAATTTCAATTTTTTATGGAGCAAATATGGTATAATTATGGAGCAAATGTTCATTATTTGTGGATATTTTTATTATTTTTTATGGAGCAAACTTATTTGTTTATGGTGTTTTATTTAATTTTTTATTGATACAATGTTTCATTTTTAACTAGAATTTTTTTTGGTTTACCGCTACATTTTTAATTTATTATGGAACATTTATATTTATTTATGGAGAATGCTGTGCATTTTATCGGTACATTACTTAATTATTTATGGTGCATTTTTGTTTTTCTATGGTGCACTTTCGTTATCTATGGGTGCATTAAATAGGCTGCCGTTTATGCAGCATGCCGCCGAGTCTCCGGGGCCGGGGAGACAGAGAGCATAGAAATCATGACAAAATGACTGCGAGCGATATACACGTGGTTGGGTTGTTTACAGTTCCGATACGAACGTGGCAACAGCAGCAGCTTTCTTGTGCAACCATGTCACAACCAAAACAACAACACCGACCGGGAGAGAAAGAATGGCGCCGAAATTCGAGCATTGTGGTTGTTTGAAGGAATGCTCCTAGGGTGGAGATTGAAGAGAAAGCCAGTCTTCGTGTGTGTTCTTAATTGATTTTGTTTGTGCAATTATTTGGAATCAACATATGTTGTAGTTTCGTTTTTACACAAAATTGTAAAGTTTGTGTATTGTAAATATTCCAATCTAATTTCAAATTCCCTAGTTTCTATCGAATGAGGTACATGTGTTTCCGGTGATTATTCTATTTTTGTTATGTAATATCTTGTCGACTACTTGTGACCCCTTAAATATAAATCAAAACTCAGACAATTCTGTCAATTCAAGTTTTAATAGTGTTTTCGTAATGTCTTAACGCATTAAATCCTACAAAACTTGTGACTGTATATTAAACTCTGAAGTACATCTTGATTTTTCTCCCGTTTGCCAACTTCTTCGTTTTTTGCCAAAATTAAAAGAAAGGTATAAGTCAACCCATATAGCCACAGTTGTAAAGGCGTGGATATCCAGCCTGACCATGCTGAGGGTGACGGGTTCGATTCCCAGGGTGATAAGCCGCCATATTGGCTGGCAATACTAACCTCAACTACCTACAGATCGACGACACCATAAGTAGGAAAATCGCTATTATTGAGTTGCCTCAACAGCGTATCTGATACGAGATTCCAAAAAAGTGGTGACAAGACTCCCCCTTGGAGGCATCCACAAACACTCAATTTCCTAATCCCTGCTAGACGCAATGTCGAGAAGAGATATCGGTTTTTGAGCATTCGGTGAATCCAATTGGAAATCATTGGAGATATATGTACCATGACTCCGTGGCATCGAAAGGCACGTTGTCAAATACACCCTCAACATCTTAGAAAACACCCAAGCATGATTGCTTTTCAGCGAATTCTTTCTCAATATCGTAAACAATCTTGTGTAAAAGAGTCACAGTGCGCTTTGGTAGGCGTGTTGGTTCACATCAAGAGACACGTTGGCCAGATGAACATCACAGATGTGGTGATACACAATGAGTTCTAAGAATTTCAAAAGAAAAGAGGTCAACTAATAGGTCTGGAACTCTTTGCTTCTTCATACGACGCACGACCCACTATCGGAATAAACTTTACAGTAATATTCCGCCGATATTTGGAAATATACCCTGTAGCAAAACTGCAAACAAGTATTGATGATCAAATCCCATCCGAAGCAAAATAGGATACGTCAATTATATCCTTTCTGCTCCAGGAGATTGGAAGAAGCATTCCGTAGCTGCGGTTTTCCGAACCAAAGTCAGAGAATCATAACTACAAGAAAAGACATCATCTGCAACCGAAGTTTTAATATCCGCACATCCAGAGAAGTGTGTACTGAATTCCAGAACTTGTTCATCGGATGAAGTGAAATCGCCATTGGGAAAATGAAGTTCGTTCACTCGGAAATCCTTAGATTTTGCAAAGATTTTGTTCAACCGACTGATTTTACTCAAACTGGGGATTTTTGTATATACAAAGGTTTTCCCCAGTCAGGTCGTTCAGCAGACCGAAAAGCCTCCGATCCAGCCGAATGTAGTTCTGTTTCAACTCCTTCTACATTGTTTCCTCAGCTTGGTTTGATCAGAAGTGCATCAGGGGTTCCCTTTGTAGTCTTCACAGGCCGCCGAGGGCAAGCTTCTTCAAAAGCTTCGATGATGAAAGACGTTGTGGTATCAACGGCATCATCTAAATCACTTGGAGTGTCAATGGATGATGAGTTTTCATGAAATTTGACCGCAATCAAATCAGTCAAAAGATCACAGTTGACTGGAGATTTCTGAAACGCAAAGATTACGAAGTAACATTTAAATGTTCAAAAATGATGTAGCGATGATCATAGTATAAAGATTCTTTATCTAGCCATGCAAAAAGGTCAATTCGTAACTAAATCTGCTAGAACAAAGCGTTATGTCCAACACTTCCTCTCTAGCAGATACCATGAAGGTTGGTCTATGTTAATTAATCCAAGATATCTGTACTACTTAAGCATTCCATCAAACTGGAGTCGATCATCTTGAGCAGCGTCAGATAATATGGTAAGCATTGTTGAGCACTGCCAGCATTTAGCGGAAGAACTTTTGAAGTATGCGATGACTTGTTTTACATACTGTCTGTAGAGATCCCTAGCAGATACGTCAGTTGTAACAGCACATCTCTAGCAGTTAATACAGATACGAGGGTAACAACGATTGCGTTGTTGACAAGCACACATGTGCGAGGCTTGACACGCGAGTTTACTATTTTATTTTTACTGCAAATAACAAATACCGAATGCACAATTCTTCCTAGATAGAAACCATACACGGAGTTCACTGCATAAATCGCATAATGCGAAACCATATAAGTGAAAATTTAAACTAATCAATAACATCTTATCTTCAAAAAAGCAGCTGATGTTCGGAAAAAAACACAAGGTCCGCTGCACAATTACTCCGGTTAACGCAGTAAAGACAAAGTATTGTGAAGAACGCCCTGGTACTCCACAGGCTGGTTTGTGGTTAGGTTTAGACGCCTCTAACCGTTCATTCCTAGGCACGGCAAGCATATAGCCGCATAACACCATGAAGTATGGGTCTGGGTCACCTGACTAGAGAACTCTTACCATTGAAACAGACGGTACGAGGTGCTGGTCGGGAAAAAAGGTAATATTGATGGTAATCTCCATTTATATTTGAAAAAAAAATATATTGAAATAATTGTTCACCTCATTTATACAGTGGCGTCTCGTAACCTGTTTACCTTTTTACCTGTTCAACGACCCTGAAAATTGAAATTTCAGAGAGTTCAGGTTCTGAATCAAATTGAAAATGGATGGAAACGGCTATTCTCATCATTCTCTACAAGTTACATGCTAATTTGTTGAGAAAATACAAGAATTTACATTTGTTGAACAGGTAGATTTGAGGTTAGGGAATCGCCACTGCATTTATACTATCTATCCCACCATAATCGGATTAGCTAAAAATGTTTTAAATTATTGAAATAGTGACTGCAGTAACATTAACATCGACTAATGAAGATTGAGCAATAATGTCAAGTTCAGAATCTAAATGCTCAACATTTCTTATCAGTTCCCTAACTAATTGAATGTCTTCTCCTTGCTGTTCTTTATTGCTACCTCGTGGAGCAATAAAGCATTATAAATGCATTAGTCTAATCTTCTTCTAAAGAAAAAAAAAAGAAACAACAATGTAATGGTGGTAAAAGAGTGGCGTTATCAACCAAAACAAAAACTCGGTAGACACGAGCATCCTCCCAAAATAGCATCGTAAATTTCGGCCAAGGAACCAACAACTTGTTTTCTTTCTAGGCATTACATCCCCATTGAAGCAGAGCCAGCTTCTCAGTTTAGTGTCCTATATAGGAATAGCACCATATGACCACGTGCTTAGACTCTCTCTGTTACAAAAAGGGGAAAATGCCTGACCCCGAGAAATATTTGATCCAAATAACTCAGTCGGTTAATGCCGAGGGTATTTGGGTTAGAATCCCTGGCCGATTTACGTAATCAAATTTCCTACACTTCCAGTTAGCCTAGTGGTTAAGGCTATGGATCGCCAATCCGGAGACGGCGGGCTCGATTCCCCTTCTTTTCCGGTCGGGAAAATTTTCTCGACTTCCTGGGCATAGTGTATCATTGTGCTTGCCTCACAATATACAAATTCGTGCAATGGCAGGCAAAGAAAGCCCTTCAATTAATAACTGTGGAAATGCTCAAAGAACACTAAGGCAGGCCAAGTCCCAGTGGGGACGTAGATCCATAAAGAAGAAGAACACTTCCTTAGGCTAACTCTCAGGAATTAACTATGGAAGTACTTGCTTATAGAATAGAAGATCCTCAACCAGAATTCGAACCCTAGACACCAGCCACGTTACCACACAGTCAAGAAAGACACACCACATGTTGACTTTGACCCGCTCACAGAAGATTTGTTTTTATTCAATGATCCGCAATCTTTCCCTGCTGCTGAGAGAGAATCAGTGTTTCATCTTTTAGCTGCGCCGTTCGGCTGTCATTATCAATCAATATTTACTAAACAACGCCGTCTTCCTATCAAGAGCAAAGGAAAGCACGGAAGCGCCACTATCAAATTCGGCAATTTATGTTACGAAATTGCGCAGTTTCGTGCATGAATCGGTAACACTCTTCGCGATTACCACGCACGAGAGTGGTTTTTGGATGCAGATTGTCGCAGAAGCTTTCCCGAACCCGGCAAATCCCATTCACAGATTAAGGTGGCGCTTCTCGGAAGACCGTGAAGGACACACCAGTAATCGGCCACGTTCGCTGCGTTATCACCCGCCATTAAATACAGAGATCATTAATATTTTGACAAGCATTTCACGGCTCATAACTTGGAACTGGCTATACGATGTGATGCGATTAGAAATTCTACGTAAATTGCATCGTACGGTGTGGGGAAATAAGTTACTCACTCACATATTCTATCCATAAACACACCGTAAATCCATCCAGGATTAGAAATTGCCGGTCAATATTGGTTTACGTGGTTTCGTGTGAATACCTACACTCATATGTTGTTGTTATCCTCTAGATAACGTAAATGGCGCAATTTACTACGCGCCTCACTGATATGAAGATGAGTAGTCTATGCAGACTAAGCAGATGCGGAATGCAATGTGTTTATCAGCGAACAGTGTCATTTCGGTTTCATTCGGTACTAGCAGCTGTCAAGATAGTACGACCCCACATAAAAGTTGGATTTTATCGTGGTGCGGAAAACTGAAGCAAAAAGATTGGAAGGATAAACAGTGCAAAAATGTTGCACTGATGGAAAGTTTCATTGAAACTGGGTTGGCTTGCATACTGTCTGGCTGCTCGCTCTGCTCGATCAGACTAAGGCCGGGGTGGCCTCTGCTGTACATAGCAGCCGCCTCCATTCCACTCGGTCCATGGCTGTTTGTCTCCAGTTTCGCACTCTGCGTAGGGTCCGCAGATCGTCCTCCACTTGGTCGATCCACCTAGCTTGCTGCGCTCCACGTCTTCTTGTACCGGTCGGATGACTCTCGAGAACCATTTTAGTCGGGTTGCTATCCGACATCCTGATGACGTGACCCGCCCACCGTAGCCTCCCGATTTTTGCGGTGTGGACGATGGTTGGTTCTCTCCGCAGCTAATGCAGCTGGTGGTTCATTCGCCTTCTCCAAGTCCCGTCTTCCATGGTACGCAACTCCTTCCGTTCGAAAACTCCAAGGGTGCGTTGGTCCTTTGCATGTAGGGTCCATGTTTCGTGCCTATAGAGGACTACCGGTCTAATCAGCGTTTTGTAGATAGTTACCTGTGTGTGACGGCGAACTTAGTTCGATCGTAGAATTCTGCGGAGTCCAAAGCAAGCTCGATTTCCTGCCACAATGCGCCTCTGAATTTCTCTGCTGGTGTCGTTGTCGGCGGTCACCGATGAGCCCAGGTACACGAATTCTTCAACCGACTCGATTTCATTATCGTCGATAGAAATTCGGAGTGGCGGGCGCGGTGATTCCTCCCTGGAGCCTTTTGCCATCATGTACTTTGTCTTCGACACATTAATGACTAATCCGATTCGCCTGGCTTCACTCTTCAGTCGGATGTACGTTTCCGCCATCGTCTCAAATTTACGAGCAATAATATCAATATCATCAGTGAAACCAAGCAGCTGAACGGACTTCGTAAAAATCGTTCCACTCGCGTTTATCCCCGCTCTCCTAATTACACCCTTTAAGGCAATGTTGAACAGCAAGCACCTTGCCGTAACGCTCTGCGAGATTCGAAGGGACTCGACTGTCCCTGATACTCGAACTACGCACATCACTCGATCGCCTCGATCAATCGTATCAGTTTATCCGGGAACCCGTATTCGTATTCTGCCATAGCTGGTCTCGATCGATTGTATCCCACGCCGATTTGAAATCGATGAACAAGTGGTGTGTGGGCACGTTGTATTCGCGGCATTTCTGCAACACCTGGCGGATGGAGAATATCTGATCCGTTGTAGCGCGTTCACCCATGGATCCTGCCTGATATTGTCCCACGAACTCTCTTGCAATCGCTGATAGACGGCGGCATAAAATTTGAGAGAGTACCTTGTAGGCAGCGCTCAGTAGTGTGATCGCGCGGTGATTCCCGCAATCCAACTTGTCGCCCTTTTTGTAGATGGGACACACGATACCTTCCATCCACTCCTCCGGTAATACTTCCTCCTCCCAAATCTTGGTAATGACCCAGTGTAGTGCTCTCACCAGTGCTTCTCCACCGTGTTTTAGTAACTCGCTTTGTAGTTGATCTACTCCAGCGGCTTTGTTGTTTTTCAACCGGCTAACCTCCTCCTCGATCTCTTGAGAATCAGGGGCTGGAAGTCTTTCGTCCTGTGCACGTACTCCTAGAAGATCTGTTACCACGCCACCTTCGGTACTTGCAACGTCGCCATTGAGGTGCTCATCGTAATGCTGCCGCCACCTCTCGACCACCTCACGCTCGCTCGTGAGAATATTCCCGTGATTATCTCGGCACATGTAGGCTTGTGGCACAAAGCCTCTGCGCGAGCGGCTCAGTTTCTCGTAGAACTTTCGTGTGTCCTTAGCGCGGTACAACTCTTCCATCGCTTCGCGATCTCGGCACTTCTTCATCCGGAAGACTGAGTTCTGCCTGTTCCGCGCCTGTCTATAACGTGCCTCATTTGCTCTCGTACGCTGTTGCAGCATTCTCGCCCATGTTGCATTCTTCTCGTTTTTTCGACTGTTCACATTCGCCGTCGTACACTACAGTCGAGGTACTACCTATGGTGGATTGGATGTCCCTCCAGCCATCATCAAGTGTAACTGTGCCTGTGTTCTTCTGTAGCTGTTATGCGCCTCCGCGGTGGCCGATCGAGCGGTTCACGCAAATGCTGGACCGCTTAACGACCGTGCTAACAGGGCGAAGGCCGGTGGTAATAGCGGGTGACTTTAATGCCTGGGCTGTGGAATGGGGAAGCCGTTTCACGAACCAGCGGGGTCAGATCCTGCTAGAAACACTGGCCATCTTAGATGTCGACTTGGCTAACGTCGGTACCAAGAGTACCTATAGTCGAAATGGAGCGGAGTCAATTATTGACGTGACCTTTTGTAGTCCTGGCCTAACAAGTAGTCCGAACTGGAGAGTAGATGATGGCTACACTCACAGCGACCACCTGGCGGTTCGCTACAGTATCGACTACAACAACAGCAGACAGCGAATAGAAGAAGAGGCGGCTAGGCCAAGGCCAAGCCCTCGTAGGTGGAAGACATCATACTTCGACGAAGAGGTATTTAGGGAAGCGCTCCGCCGTGAGCGAAACTTAATCGGTTTAGACGGCGACGAGCTGGTAGCGGTGCTCTCACGTGCGTGTGATGCGACCATGCCTAGGCGAGTCCACCCTAGAAATGGGAGGCCACCGGCTTACTGGTGGACCGACGCGATTGCGGACCTGCGCCGCGCCTGCCTACGGGCTAGGCGGCGGATGCAGCGAGCACGATCAGAGGAAGAGCGAAACGAACGGCGGGTGGTGTTCGCCGCTGCAAAAGCCGCGCTCAAGACCGAGATAAGAGCAAGCAAAAAGGCCTGCTTTGAGGGTCTCTGTCAGAGTGCCAATACGAACCCGTGGGGTGATGCCTACAGGATTGTTATGGCCAAGACGAGAGGTGTGATGGCTCCTACAGAGCAATCTCCAGAGATGTTGGAGGGGATCATTGGAGGACTTTTTCCGCGTCATGATCCTAGTCCTTGGCCTCCTTTCGTAGGACAGCCGGGGACTGGGGCTGGCGATGAGGAAAGGGTCACCGATGTGGAACTTGCGGGGATAGCTAAGTCCCTTAGCGTAGGTAAGGCCCCAGGTCCGGACGGAGTTCCGAACCTGGCCTTAAAAGTAGCTATTGCAGAAGCTCCCGAGATGTTCAGGTCTGCTATGCAGAAATGCCTGGACGAGGGAGTTTTCCCAGAAGCTTGGAAGAGGCAGAACCTGGTACTATTGCCAAAGGCGGGGAAACCACCCGGAGACCCGTCGGCATATAGACCAATATGCTTGATTGACACGGCGGGGAAGGTTCTCGAAAAGATCATCCTCAATAGAATGTTGAAGTTCACTGAGGGCGTAAATGGTCTCTCGAGCAACCAGTATGGCTTCCGGAAGGGGAGGTCCACCGTAGACGCTATCTTGTCGGTTACAAAAACCGCCGAGAAAGCACTCGAGCCTAAGAGGAGGGGAATTCGCTTTTGCGGGGTAGTGACCCTGGATGTAAGGAATGCATTTAATAGCGCCAGTTGGGCTGCTATTGCTGATGCGCTCTCGCGTCTGGGGATACCGGAGTACTTGTACAAGATTCTCGGAAGCTACTTCCAGAATCGCGTACTAGTATACGACACGGAGGTGGGTCGGAAGTGCTTTCACATAACCTCAGGAGTCCCGCAAGGTTCCATCCTGGGTCCGGTGTTATGGAATGTCATGTACGACGAGGTGTTGAGGTTAGAGTACCCAGTGGGAGTGGTGATTGTCGAATTTGCCGACGATATTACGCTCGAAGTCTACGGTGAAACGATCGAGGAGGTGAAGTTGACTACCGATCACTCGATGAAGGTTGTGGAGGCGTGGATGCGGTCCAGAAAACTGGAGCTGGCTCACCACAAGACAGAGGTGACGGTTGTTAACAACATGCAGTCGGCGCAGCAGACGGAGATCAGTGTAGGAGAGTGCACTATCCTGTCGAAGCGCTCTGTCAAGCACTTGGGCGTGATGATCGACGATAAGCTTACCTTCGGTAGCCACGTCGATTATGCCTGTAAAAGAGCCTCCACAGCTATTGCGGCACTGTCCCGGATGATGTCCAATAGCTCAGCGGTGTACGCCAGTAAGCGCAAGCTTCTGGCTAGTGTTGCTACGTCCATACTTAGGTATTGCGGCCCGGCGTGGGGTACCGCGCTAAGTACTGAATGCTACCGACGGAAGCTGGAAAGTACTTACAGGCTCATGTGTCTGAGGGTTGCAAGCGCGTACCGTACCGTGTCACACGACGCTCTCTGTGTCATTACTGGTATGGTGCCTATCAGCATTCTTATCAGTGAGGACATGGAGTGCTTCGAAATGCGCGGCACAAGAGGCATACGCAAGACTGTCAGGATGGCCTCTATGGTCAAATGGCAGCGCGCGTGGGACAGTTCCACCAAAGGAAGGTGGACCCATAGGTTGATACCGAGGGTAGATAGTTGGATTAATAGGCGCCATGGGGAAGTTACATTACACCTGACACAGGTCCTTACAGGTCATGGTTGCTTCCGACAGTATCTACACCGTTTCGGACATGCGGATTCTCCCGAATGCCCAGTGTGCAATGGTTTAGAGGAAACGGCGGAACACGTTTTGTTCGTGTGCCCGCGTTTTCGCACAATGCGTGACCGCATGCTTGCCACATGCGGGGAGGACACAACTCCGGACAACTTGGTCCAGAGAATGTGTAGGGATGAGATTAGCTGGAATGCCGTTTCAACGGCTATCACCCATATCGTCTGGGAGCTACAGAGGAGGTGGCGCGTGGACTCGGAGAATGGCTAGTCCAGATGCAGTACAAGAGGTGGTCCAGGGGTTCGAAGTCGGCTTCGTAGGTCATACCGGTGCCCTGCGGTCGAGATCGACCCTTACAGCGATTAAGTGGCCGCGGAGAGGAAGTCCCGGTAGCGGTGCTGTCGTGGCGTCAGTCTACTGGGTTGGATCCGAGCCCGCGGTTGGAAAGGGGTCCCCGGCAAGGGTCGGGGTAGGTGAGATCCTGCTGTCTGCAACCTACGGGTGCATCTGATAGGGCCTGAAGGGTAGTGATACCCTTCCTTACGGGCAGGTCAGATCGAGTTGCACGTGGGCATCAGTTCTTGATGTCCGCTCAGCAGTAGGGCGCGGGCGGGGTTGACCCTGCCCGCCTTCCGAGGACAAAGGGAGTGGCGAGGACCACTCGGGAAACTGGCTAAGCGCCAGCACGCTACCGTGATGGACTCTCCAGAGCGAGTCATCGATGTTCGTTGCTGCTAGGCTACGGCAGCTAACCTTGAGGGTGCGATATGCACTAGCCCCTCTCTGAATCAATACCTTCTTGGTGGTTCCGGAGAGACGTAGGGTTTGGCGACCATAGGAATGTGTTTTAGTGGGTCGAGGAGAGAGTAGTCCTGGCTTCTACCGGCATTGTAGAAGACGGCCTCAACCCCACACTACCCTAACCTTCCTGTTAGGGTGTCTGATGAGCAGATTTATCCCCCTATGGTTTAGAAGGAAAAAAAAGTGTAACTGTGCCAAGCTGCTCTTCCGTTGGTAGGGTCACTGCTCCCAATAGTAGGAGAACGAGTCGCCTGAGCTGATGTTATGATACCAGGATCACTGCTAGCTGCTGCGCGTAGTCTTGAGCCACTTCTACGTTACGAAGTTGCTCGATGTTGAGCCGCGGCATTCGACTTCGACGCGTGGTGATAACTGTCGAAATTTTTGAGCGCATGTATGTATACAGCGACTAAGTAGTGATCAATCTATATTCGTACTGCGGTATGTGCGGTCATTGGTTATATCCGAGAAGAATTTACCGTCGATTAGAACGTGGTCGATTTGGTTTTCTGTTTGATGGTCGGGTGATCTCCAGGTGGCTTTGCGGATATCTTTGCGGGGGAAGAAGGTGCTTCGGACTACCATACCACGGGAGGCTGCAAAGTTTACGCATCGCTGGCCGTTATCATTCGATACGGCGTGCAGCCTGTTACGTTACGCCCGATTACCGGTCTGTACATTTCCTCCCTTCCTATCTGGAATGGGAATTTTTACGGGTGGCTTATTGGGCCACGCTGACGGAGCTACCACCTTGGATCTAGCTGGGCATGATGCAGCATTTCTTACTCAGCCGCTGGATACCAGAACAGACGCTGTTTGAGGTGCACCTCCATGGTGAACAGATGCTCGAGACGTACCTTCTCAATCTAGCTGAAGTCAGAAGAACAACAGTGCCCAGGCTGCACTACCAGCTAAGCACACAACTCTTAGCTGGCGGTCTTTGTCATCGCTTGACCTGTGGAAGCATGAGGTAGGACTTGTAGGACCAGAGCTATGTTGAACGCTCTCCTTATCGACTCATTGTTCTGCAGCATAACCTAACCTGAAACCTATTGAACTCAAAATCGGCCTCAATTTTTTTTCAATCAAGCTGAATAATATGACCAAGCTTCAATATTAGAAAAAATAATCTAATCGAAATAATTTTCTTTCGTGTGAAGAATTTTAAGTTTAGTCAAATGTTTTTCAAAGTTCATTATTTAAGTCATAAATGATCAAAATTTCATTGCATTCGGTTCATTGAATCCGGAGATATAGCAGCTCAAAGTTGGCTATCGAATAATTATACCTTTTTCTACAACCTTTATAACTTTGTGTAGAATGGCCCGATCCTTCCCAAATTTTGACCACTGATACACAACTAGTCAATGAACTTACAGTAAAAATTTGGGAATATTTGATGCCCTTTTCGAAAAGTTACAGCGATTTGAACATTTTTTGAAAATTGAAAATTTTACCTGTCCCAGTTATTTTGAGTATCCCCTGTATGTCGTTTTCTGACTACTACCTGCTCTTCTACAGCTGATTCCTTCTAGTGCCTAATGATTCGACAAGTCTCACGTTGCACCCAACCGGCTGACTGCTGACACGCCGACACCTCCGGCATTAGATGACGAAGGGAGACGAAGAGAATTATTATTGTTTACAGTTCAGTAGAGCAGTATGTAGATGAGGCAGTGTAGTCTGCCAGGCTGAGCCATTGCCGCCACGTACACCATAGAGGAAATTAGAATCTTTTATTGCAGCTGGCTGCCTGCCTGCTCCTCGTCGCCCCTATCGCAATCCTATGGCTTTCATCTACATTTCTACATCCCCGCAAATGCTACCGCTGCTGCTGCCTACTAACCTCGAGGCTGATAAAGCTATTAGTACGACCCGCAAGACCGCATCCCAGCTCAAACGCGTTACAACGCTCGAAGGAGTCGCATCGGAACTCGTAATCGTTTCGTTTCTCAACGTCAAAAGGATCGTGTTTTAAAGACGGGTTAATACAAGTCCTGACTGATAAGTTATAAGTGATTGCGTTTTTTTTTGGACAGTAATCGACTGAACAAAAAATAAGTGATAAGAGACTTTAAAATTTTGCAAAACAAGGAATGGGACTTCGTTTTTTGCTGCTTTCCAGTTCCAACAGCGCCAACGATGGCCGTCGCAAAACCAACGCTAAGAAAAAAGTAATTATTAAAATGTGAACAACTAAACGCATAGTTATACAAAAATGTTAAAATTTCACCTGTGATCAATACACCTGGAGAATCTGTTCCCAGTTATATTCAACAAAAGCCCCAAGCAGTCGAGAAGTGTCTATTTAATCTTGTCGGCTCGGTTGTCATGCGTCACCAAACAATCAAAGCTAGCAAATAAGTGCATAGGGCTCTAATCTTGGTGGTGCACGCATATGCACTTGGCAACACCCGGCTCAGCTGAGAATCGCTGCACTCGAAGACCATGGCGGTGCGTGTGTACGTGACTTGCTTCAGGCGACCGAGACCGGGCCACTTAAACGTGACTTTGTTTACAAATCAGCCTCGATCGCAAGGGAGGATCGTTCTCTGATTGGGCTAGAGAGGCAGGAGAACGCAGGACAGATGTTCAACCAAGACTTGGAACAGTGATAGTTCTGAGTGCAACCGGTTCTTATCGCGGCTTCTTACTAGGACGAGTGGAAGTTTTCTCGCCTAAGTGGATGCCTCCGGCCGGTTTGTTTGCTAAATACACTATCGGTAAACTAACGCTGATAGCTTTTTAACCATATGGATCAGTAGAATTAGTTTGCCTATTGACACATAGGCACTTCATGTGTTACGTTGATTAGTGTTTAGATTACGCATGTGGTTTATGAATTATACAACCACAGGGGCACAGCTGAATTGCACTTTCAATTGGCTTTGATTGACGTTGGTGGCATGAGAGCTACTTAATCCATATAACAAAAGGGTAATGAACTGATCGATTATTTTTCCTTTCTATTATTTCCAGAACATGGAAGGCTCAGGCGATGGATCACCTCATTCGTCGATGTGTGTGGTGAAGGCGGCTGAGCTTTTCCCCAAACCAGTTCTCGAAAAGGAGGAGGAGAAACTCACCGTCCGGTTCAACGAATGTAAGTAGTATCATACTCCAATATGTTTTGACCAATTGTATATTGATCGCATTGTAAATCCTAAAATCTCAGTACCTGGTGAGTCCGTCAAATATCTCGGTCAGACCGATGACGGCATTCTAGCACTGTCCAACTATCGACTGTTCTTGCTGAAGAACTCCACCGGCGCGGAAACATCTGTACCTTTAGGACTGATCGAGTTCACCAGTATCAAAGAACTATTTATACTAATAGTGCACTGTAAAGACGCTAGTACAGTAAAGTGAGTCTCAAACATTTCTATCCAATTCCCCTCCCCACATAACTAACAAAACCTCTTATCCCAGATGCTCATTTACCACGGCGGAGCAATGTTCCGAGTGGCAACGGCGGATATCTCTGTCAATCGGTGTTCCGGAAACACTCGAGTCACTATTTGCCTTTCCATTCCACGCGTGGGCATCGGAACTGCCAACGCTTAACCAGGATAATGAATGGTACGGCCGGTTACAGCGGGTTGGCAATTATGACGACGATTTCCGGAAGGAGGCCGAACGCTTGCAGTTCGACCTAGAGGGAGCTTGGCGGATAAGCCACGTCAACGCAGAGTTCAAACTGTGCCCTTCGTATCCAGAAATGATGCTCGTGCCGGCGTGCATATCCGATGATACCTTGCAGAATGTGGCGACCTTCCGAAGCTCCAGGCGTATTCCGGCCGTGGTTTGGAGGCACGAGCGCACTGGAGCAGTTATTGCACGCTGTAGTCAACCGGAAGTTGGGTGGCTCGGTTGGAGAAACTCTAAAGATGAACAGCTGCTGAAAGCTCTCTCAGACGCATGTGCGTTCGATCGCGGCACCCAACAGTCGAGAAATCGTCTCAATTCGACAGCATCAAACGAAAGCAATCCTCCAAGTCCGGAAGGTAGCCACGAAGAGGTGGAGATGGAGGAACCGAAGAAAATACTGATCGTTGATGCGCGATCGTACGCCTCAGCAGTTACAAATCGAGCACGCGGGGGAGGCTGCGAATGTCCCGAGTATTACCCAAGCGCCGAGATCCAATTTATGAGCCTTGGTAATATCCATGCTATTAGGAAAAGTTTCCATCAGCTGCGAACACTTTGTTCGTCGCAGCCCGATGTACCAAAGTATGTATTCGATCATAGAGAATTCTTCTATAGTCCGTAACTAATAAAATCACTTCTATTACAGTTGGTTGAGTGTGTTGGAGCGTAGCTTGTGGCTTCAGCATATGTCCGGGCTTTTGGCGGCGTCTATGGTCGTGTGTCATGCGATAGAACGTAACGGACGTCCAGTATTGGTGCATTGTTCCGATGGTTGGGATCGTACGCCACAGATTGTAGCCACAGCGCAACTTTGTCTTGATCCCTACTATCGCACGATCGAAGGTTTCCGGGTGTTGGTCGAACGGGAATGGCTCAGCTTCGGACACAAGTTCTCCGATCGCTGTGGACATGGTCCCGGGTCGGATGAATTGAACGAACGTTGCCCGGTTTTCTTACAATGGTTAGACTGTGTCCATCAAATCCATCGACAATTTCCATGTAGCTTTGAATTCGATATGGGTTACCTGGTAGGTTTCACAACATTTCAGCTTAGAACATTGTCCTAATATAACATATTCCCCAGATTAAATTGGCACAGCACTCACAGTCATGCCTGTTCGGTACGTTCCTCTGCAATACGGTAAAGGAACGCCTGGAGAATAGCGTGCCGGATCGTACCTTCTCGGTGTGGCCTTTCCTGTCGGGACCGATGTACAAGAATCACCTATACGTGCCGAATAGGGAACGGGTATTGTGGCCTGCACATAACGTAAGAGATTTGAGACTATGGACTGAAGTTTACCTAGGAAGCTGGGGAGGTAATCAAGGCTCGGCCGACTATCCAGGCAACGGCGACGGTGTGGCAGGGCAAGAACTGAACGGTTCAATGACTAAAACTCGCTCATACGGAGATCTTATGACTGGGGTGAACTCTGGAGGTTTGACCAGGAGGTCAAGCGATCCAAACATGACTGTCGATTCCAGGTAATTAGGAATTCTTGATACCCTTACTCCAACCATTAAGCTAACTTTTCATTTCCGACAGCATGCTTGGTACTCTAAACCTCTCTCAGGAGAATTCCATCGATTCCAACATGTCCTCGGATCGGGAAGTGTCACCGGATCTTATCAACCATCATACAAGCTCGCTGGCCATCATTCAGCATACTACTCAAAAGCTACAAAGTCTTACTCAGGAGCTTAACCAGTCCGACGAGGAACCGGAGGGCATCAGCAAAAACACGAAGCGCGCAGTGACTCCGGTGACAACGACTGTCAACAGCGTTACCACGTCTAGTCTTTTTAGTAATGAAAATAGTGATAGTTATAACTTCAAACCAATTGTTCCTGAACAGCCAACCGTGGCCATAGCTCCGACGTCGAGTACTCCGCCACCCCAGCAGAGGCATCATCTGCTGGACGAGATCGACGAAAATACTTCACGGATCGTCAAGATCGAGAGCTACCTGGAGCCAACGGACGTTGTGGA
The DNA here is from genome assembly GCF_035046485.1 of Aedes albopictus. NCBI lineage: Eukaryota > Metazoa > Arthropoda > Insecta > Diptera > Culicidae > Aedes > Aedes albopictus. Next base: position 10,036,070 of record NC_085138.1, read on the forward strand.
CGGGAAGCGAGCTGGTCTGAGGATCGCCCGGCCCATTCCTGCCTGCGAGGTGAACGGGCTGGCTTCGGCCGACATGATGGAGAGTGTAGACTTGAGCGGTAATATGAACAGTGTTTTCAAATTTATCAAACACTTCCTGAAACGGCACATCTGAGGGGGGCGTGGATATCTGTGGAACAGGTTATCAACTCCGGTGAAGAGCTTTTGCAGTCTCCGACTTGTTCGGGTCAGTCGGTAGACTTGCACCGCTTACCTACTGTTGGGATTGCAAGCCAGCCATGGTTTGCGATTTGCGCGCAGAGAAAACTGTGACGCAGACAGATGACTTTGTAACCTCTCTGGAGAAGCGCTTGATAAGGAAGTGCTTCTTGTGAATAGGTTCCGTGAAGAGCAAATAAAATCTCTTTGTTAGTGTGAGTTAATTGCATGGTTTCGTTGAAATTAGCGCGATATTTGTTTGCTTCATTATCCATGAGATTATAAACATTTCTGTCAAAGTCGGTTCCTACTATGTTCTTCGTACGGTTTAAAAAGTAAGTGCTCATACAATTTCTACGGCGTATATAATCATTTGTGTTTGGTTTAATTGTTATGCAATGTGAATCGCAATAAGCATCTTTTTCGGGTGCCATCAGATCTATATTCGTGTTATAATGAAAACAGTAAACATCTAGCTAACCAATTTTGACTATAATAAAGAATATATTGATTGAATCTGAACTTCCAAAATTTACAATGGATATCCGAAAAGTCTCGTGAAACTCGCCTGAGCTTGGATTATATCATCCAGGAAGCTTTGATTTAGGCATGTGGCCGATGTACTTTGCAGTAGTGATTGGAATTGCTGAACGTAGGTATAAACAATAGTAAACAGTTCTGTAAAAATCAGATCTTCAAGTCATCTGATATAGGTGTACAGGTCGAACTCGATTATCCGAAGTTAAGTTCTGAAGCTTCCCAAACATATGCCTAGCAAACGGAATGATGTACAAAGCTGAAATTTTCGCTGGTTACTAATCAAAGTTAACTTGACAAAATGTCAAAATTTTGACTAAAATTTTGCTAAACTAAAACCGACTCCGGGTAATCGAGTCCGACCTGTACTGATTATACTGCTGCATAGCGCATCGGATATTTCCGGAGTAATTCGCGAATAGGGCGTAACTGACAAAGCAATAACAATGCGAAAACAACAACCGAATTTCGTTGATACAATTTCAATTCCTATTTAGAATTGATTCAGAAAAAAATCAATATGAACAAGTTTAAATGACGCAGTTCTGACACATTTTCTTGATTTTCCAACGATACAGTTCGAATTAAGTAATTTTTGCACTAATAATCGCATTTATATTATTACGCTTGCATCGATACCCGATAATGCTAAATACGCCTAATACTATGAGCCTTGAATCGACATCGATTTCAGAATCGCCTTTAACTATTCGCCTTGTTTTTGATTATGACAGAATTTCGCCGTTTGCTTTCGCCGTGTTTATGTTTTGATTTCAGATTCGCCTTTCCCCTTCGCCGTGTTTACGTTTGGATTTCGGTTTCACCTTTTACTTTCGTTAACAAAACACCAGGAGTGGGAGGCGTAAGGCATCGTACATAAATTACGTAACGCTATAGGAGGAGGGGGGAGTCTAGCTTAGCGTTACGAGCCATACAAAATATTTTCCAGGGGGGGGGGTCTGAAATCGCCGATTTTAGCGTTACGTAATTTGTGTACCATGCCTAAATTCTTGTTTTTGTTTCGTGTGACATAGAATAGAATTACGCCTTCCACTCAACTCGTGATTTTTAATAGTTAGAAAAGTGTTATCAAGGAAAGTTTGTGAGTATTTAGTAAGAATTTATTATTTTTTTTTTTAATTTTGTCAGTTACGACCTTTTTGCGGATTACTCCGGATTTGTCGAACTCATTTATGTGCCAGGAAAATATAACTCAAGTTGGTGAGAGTATAACAAACTGAGGAGGGTAATAAGCCCAGCCAGACCTCTGCATGGGGAATGAGGGTGCATGGGAATGCCATTGAAGGTTTATAATGTTCTCCAAGCCTTTCAAAATCCAGCAGGGCGCGTCCCCGGGTTGCGGTTAGGGGAAAAAAGGCAGATTGCTCGCACTTGTATGGCAATGAGGCAATGTGATAATATCTCTTATGGTGTCGTACAGTAAGGTCCCATTACACATGACAAATATTTGGCCTAATAAGTCTAACAAAAGACCAACACAACGTCAATCATGGCAACCTTGGATGAATGTCGGACTACAAAGACTAATATTTGGCATTACGACAAACAGTTTAATGGCACCTTAGATGATGTCAATTTCTTGATTTTGCTTTGGCTGACCAAGCCATGTGGAAAATTACACTGTTGAAAATGCTTTGACATCCATGTGCACAACAGAACATGTGCTCGATGAACAAATTGAGATTTGAAATTATGAAAAGAAATCCACGTACTCCGGTGAGACTCGAACTCACGACTCCCAATTCGCTAGACGGGCGCTTCTATTCCTTCAAGCTACGGAGTCACTCGACTATCTCCGTCGCCAGCAGGCCTAGAACTGAACTCGATTCCACAATCGCACATGGTTATCTTCTTTTCACAATCCAAACCCCCTTCGGATGGGATTAGATGAACATCTAACACATTGTCTGTTGTGCACATGTATGTCAAAGCGGGAGAGGAAGTTATTTTTAATTGTCGAGAGCTTCGGGCACTGCCTTCCAATCACTTATTGGTATGGCAATTAGTGTGCAGTCGGACTCTCGACGGGTCGGTCCTCGGCCGACCGAATACGGTAAGGGTGACCGTAGCACCTTACAAATGTCAATTTCTTGATTTTGCTTTGGCTGACCAAGCCATGTGGGAAATTACACTGTTGAACCTTAGATGATGCCATTCTATGGGAATTCAAACCTTGTAATACATTGTTTTTATATAACTTTGAGGTGAATGGGACCGCGTCCTGGTGCAGTTTTGACTCGCGTTATCAAGAGCATCACCTAAGTAACAATAATAATTCTATGATGATCTAGAAGTTAGTTGAAACATGAAATAATAATACCATGAAATAAAACTTTTTATCCGACAAGGGTATTTACAATGCACTAAGTAAAAAACCGCCACAAGACTAATCTGGCCCACGCTACAGTAGGTTTTCAAGCCTACTTTTTAAGTTCCACTCAAACATATTGAAATAAACTTGTACTGCTTGACCAAAGGTATTCTTATTTAAGAGTGACCATTTTTGTTCAAGAGTAGCTAGCTTATCAGTAATTTAAAGCTTCCTTGAATAAATGTAATAGTGGATAATTTTTATCGAGAATCCATTATCCCAATTCAAAACTTGTTGCCTTCCTTGAATTTATCATTCTTGATGCTCACCAAGGGTCCGTATATTCGCCTTATTCAATTCATAGCCACTCGTCTTTGTTGAAGCAAGTCGAGAAAGATGTAGCAAACGGGTTGTCCTGAACGAACACGCCACCCCATCACTAATTTGATGTGATGTGCAAGTAGCTTAGTATTCTTTATTCGCTATAAAACGTATAAAACGCAAGCTGTGAGTCAATTCTGCATCATAGAGCAACCTTATGACATTCATTCCAATTGTTCTGAATTGTTTGAGGCCATTTCATAAGTTAGACCTTATGAAAATGTTGTGTTTATTTGGTTGAGTGGAGATTTCCCACCTACACTCTCAAACAGGAATTGATGTTCATCTTCGCGTAGTTGCTACCGGTTATGGAGTAAGATTTTTGAACATACAGAGTCGGTCAAAATAATAAGACCAACAGTAGATTACAAAACTGTCATATTTGACGATATTTTTAAGTGAATTCTCGTGAAACCATTAATCCGAAAACACCCGGGATCTTCTTCTGGTAGAAACACAATATCTTCTTTGTTTTCACACATTTTACCATGAAGTCTTTTTTTTATAGTCAAGGAGTAGAGTTGTGCCAAAAAAAATGCGTGGTACGTCCCTCTTTGCACCCTCATCACTTTTGCTTTTGTTTTTGTCAAAATTACATCGTTTGCTAACCATCAACAGTTTTCACTGATCCTTGATATGCAATGTAGCACTACCCATCATAATCTGTTACAGTTTTCATCCCAGAACTATTTCAAAGCCTCCAAAGTACTCCTAAGTTTGTGTTTCCAATCCAGTATACTGAACAATATTTAAAACACGTTGAATGATCGCAGAACATATCCTACGGTACTCAAAAAGCCTCAAAGCACCGCTAGAAAATTCATGGTTCATAAATTGGGTAATCTAGGTCATCCAAACTACTCTGGAATTGACTTTTTAGAGATCTACTGGATCTAACATCATTTCTGTTTACTCTGTTCAACAAATTGATCCCGTGGATATCCGTTAGAAGAACTCGTAATATAACGAGCAATTCGATACTGTGGTTGTTGGACATTCCATGAACTTCAAAGGGCCTGCAATACACGTTGAAGTTTGGGTTACAATATCAACACATATAGCCCATATAGCCGAGGCGGTAAACGCACGGGTATTCAGCATGACCATGCTGAGGGTGACGGGTTCGATTCCCGGTCGGTCCAGGATCTTTTCGAGAAGGAAATTTCCTTGACTTCCTTGGGCATAGAGTATCTTCGTGCCTGCCACACGATATACTCATGCAAAATGGTCATTGGCAGAGGAAGCTCTCAGTTAATAACTGTGGAAGTGCACATAGAACACTAAGCTGAGAAGCAGGCTTTGTCCCAATGAGGACGTTACGCCAAGAGAGAGAGAGAGATCAACACACTGACTGTATCATGCTATAATTGTAAAGAATGTTTGTGGAATGTAGCTTACGCTGCTGATGGAGCTCCAGTGTACAACTGTAACGCTTTTGGTACATTCATGGGATATTCTAGGCTATCCAAACCATTCTGGAACTAGGACGTTCAATGTCTATTGGCTCTACTACTGTTTCTCTTCACTCTATCGGTATAATTCACTCTCGATCGTGTCTGTTGTATCTCATAATATTACGAGTGTCTCTTTTTGTTGCTCTTGGAGGGTGCACTGCCATAAAAATGTTCTCCAATGTGTTTTTAAGTATGGGTCGCAATGTCTCTAAGACCCCCAGAGTGCAATTTTAAAAACTTTGCAAAATTCACTTGGTAATCTAGGTCATTTAAACCATTCTGGAATGTTAAGTTGTGCACATTGCTTGTTGAAAATTCCACGGAATATACATTTTCCCTCAATAAAATTCGAATAGTGGCTTGCGGGATACTATATAATATTTTCATCGTTACGAATGTTGGCAGACTCTCGTTTACAGAATATTAACTAGTAGACCCTCATTCATAGAACATTCTAGGGTATCATGTGCATTTGAACTAGTTCTTCATGTGCTTATAGTTCTTTTGTCTTAATTACTAGGTGGCACCGCGAAAGTGCATTTTTCTCCGTACGCTCCGAGACAATCGAGCTGATCACAAGGTTGTGTCTTTTCCCAGAGTATTTGCCTTCCAACAATTACGACCCAAACCAGAGTCTTCGGAAGGATAGAATCTTCAATCTTAATGACCTCTAGTTTGAAATTATCTCACTAGCTGGTGTTACTATGCAATTAATTGCTTTGACAATACATATCTCAGTTAAGTGAAAAGATACAGTTTTGGTGTTTTTCGCAAAGATCTTCACCTGGACCATGTGAGTACAAGTCGGACTTTATTATTCGTAGCCGCATTTTTCGAAGCATATACCTAGCAAACGGAACGCTGATAAAGCTGAAATTTCGAAAAATTGTCAAACTAATTTCGATTAGTAATCAGTCTAAATTTCAACTTAGTGCGGCATTCCGTTCGCCAGATATATACTTTGAAAGCTACAGAATACTACTCCGCATAATCGAGTCCGACCTGTATTAGTGAGAAATCAACCAGGGAATCTATATATTTTTATATCTTGGTTCTGTGGAAAGATACAAAGATGGCGTCTTCGATAAACTTGTTCAAGTGCATAAGAATCGTTTGTGGGAAAAGATCTGGTTCAGAATTTTCACACTAGAACTGATATCTCGGCCCACATGTCTTTTCCGAGACTTTTACAGAGATAATTCCTTAATAACTCCAGTGATTAATCCCTGATTTTCTCCTGAGAATGATTTTTGGAGATTCTTTACCAGTTATCTTCCTGAATTAATCTAGACAATTTACAGCAATTTTCAAGGAAATGCTTTCTGAGATTTCTCCAAAGATTTACTCCGGTTTTGCACAAATAACACAAGTTTACAAAATAAAACGATAGTCGTGAACTTCTGTCAACGACCAAAATTTTTGAAGCACAATTTAGTGCTGATTTCGAAACCGACCTTCAAAAAATTTAAAGTAGAACAGTTTTTTGAGTTTTAGCTCAATATCGAGTTTTACAACTTTTCAAAATATGTAATTTACTAAAATTTAAATATATTGCGTTTTGTTCAACCAATTTTAAATCTTTTTTCATCAATTGAAAGCTGAATACAATATCATTCGGTCATCTGAATACAGGTTTTGCGTCAGATTGATGAAATTCAAGATATTGGTGAGCTTCAGGGACGATCTTCTTAAATTTTAGCAAAATTCCCAAAAAAATTTGAAGAAATTTATTTTTTTTTCAATAAAAAAAAAACAACTTAAAAATTCTTTCTCGACGTTTAGTTGACATATCATATGTAGGCGAGTAACAGTAAAAATTTCAGCTCAATCGAAGCATTGATTACGGAGAATGAGATGTTTGAAGTGAGCGACATTGCTTAAAAATAGAACAAAAATCGATTTCAAATCATCAACCTTGTATGGAAAGTCGAAAAAATGTCCGCACTGCTGTATTTTTTTTCTTTTGCGTTTTCGAACTCAGGGCATAATTCTACACCAAAAATGATCATCAGCTTACCGAGTTCAAAAATGCTGTAAACTAGTGCAATTTGTCCCGGGATTACTACCCCTTGTATTGTATCCAGGAGTCCTCAAAGTATTTTCTCCGGAATTAATCGTGGAATTCTTCCTGGATTTCTACCCATTATTCCTCGCCAAAATCACTTCGGGATCACATCAGGGACTGCTTCCAGGGATTTCTTTAAATATTCCTCTTGTAATTCCTTAAAAAGTTACTCTCGAAATTCTTCCGGTTTTTTTTTTTCGGAATTCTTAGATATCCTTAAGGATTTCTACCGGATTTTCCCTCAGGATTTCTCTCGTAATTCTTGGAGAGTATACCTAAGACATAGATGATGGGGCACTATCTAACCTTGTCAGCTTAGTACTGTTCATTATTTAGATATTCAGACGTCTACCAGAAAATTGCCATCTAGAGCATTGTATATGGCAAGAAGCTTCGATTGATTGCTTCTGAGACAAATTTGACGCAGACCTGTTTGATTGAATTCAGTACTGTTGAAATTTAGATGGTCTTTCATCGGCAGATGTAAAACAATCATAGTTTACACAGTTTCTTTTTTGTGCCATTCATGACTATCCTTATCAGCCTGAAAATGATTAAATATTATCATTCTTGCCCTGTTATGTGAACAATCACTATTACCTACAAACATCGAGAGGAAATAATTGATGCAAACAAAGCAATCTCACCGTATTTTATTAGCCCTGGTCAGTACTGTTGTTACTTCGAACCGTCCAGCTGATAACCTGTTCCACACGTATCAATTTCCGTGCCTTCTAGAACTTCCCCTATGTTCTCTGTTGCCATACATTCTCTATGTCTCTAATAGTTTCCATTCCATCGTTACACACAGGAAAATCCCCGTCACCACCCCCGCCACCGGTGGCAACAGCCTCGCCTCAGCATGCCGTCGGGGGAGGCAACCTGTGGCACGGTTCGATCGAAACCAGCACGGACACGTTGGTTCCGCTGGATCAGTACTCATCGCCGAAAAGGATAATCCAGCTGAGCGAAAGCAGCGGCGAGGACGACGGACCGGCCCGGATCGTCAAGGACGACATCGACGAAGACGATGACGATGACGGTAACGATGACGACGACGACCAGGACGTGGACAATGACGGTGGTCACAATCGAGAAAATAGTATTAGTTTAGACCTAGGAAGTAGCGGTAGACATGACGAACCCCACGAAGACTTTGCGACTAGTACTACTTCGTCGATTACTACTCAGACTGGTGATAGCAACGGATGTGATCTATTTAGTGATAGTATGGATAAAGATAGGGTAAGTTCCTTGTTCGATCAGCAAGTTCGATGTTTGAAGGGTCTAAAAGGGAAGTACAGCTTCCGCTCGATAACTGGCTGCTCTTTAACTGGGCGCTCGATAACTGAACCAGTGTCCAGTTTAAAAACAGTTGTCTAATAAAAATAGAAAAAAAAGTATGCTTATGAACACAATACAATAGCCTCCGGCGATGGCAACTCAGTACAGTGAGAGGCGCTCGCTACCTGGACTGTCGTGATTACCCAGTTACCGAGCGGAAGCTGTATATTATTTTATTTATTAATAGTTTTTTTTTTCGAGAGACTTTACCCTTTATCATGAAGGGGTATTTCTCTCTACCGCATATGTTTATCATCAAACAAGATTTTGCGTAAATCATTATAGATTCCCAATTTTAGGCACACTGTGTTTTGTTATAGACGTCACGCCAAGATGTGACACAGAAAGGTTACGACCACAAAGGTGAAGTAAGCATGCTCAGCTCGCAGTACGATAAGAACTACGGCAACGATCTTTCAGCTGTTTCGACATTTGATGTAGTGTCGACACTTTTACTCTAGGACGTTATAGGGGTGTTCATCTAAAATAAGCTCGTGCAAGATAGATGTACCGACGGTGTTCGTGAGATTTTGCTTGGAGAGCTCAATGCTGAATGCTATTCTAATGACATGATTGTACATAAGATCAAGTGTTACTTTGTTATTTGTAAATAGTTCCAAACCACAGAAAATATTGTAGACGATCAGTTTAGATTTAGTTAAGTTGGGTGAGTTGTGACGTAAGATCTACCTTATAAAACTTCGATGGAGGATTCAGGAAAATTTTAGAAATTGTTATACATTTATTTTAAAAAATATTGTGAAATATAATAAAACTATTGTGAGCGTATCACTCATATGTAACTTACTGGAAAGGAGATGTCAATACCAGCAACCCGGACGAATTAAGCTGGCAGCTGATTCGAAGCATCCTAATAGATCACTGCATGCCGCGGTTGCTAAGGAAATGTTTTCTAAATCTTTGACGTTGCGTGGCCTTGTTGATTACGGTTCGGACAGGAATCCAAGGAATCTGATGAGATTCTTCCGGAGGTTTAGGATTCCTTCAGAAATTTCCCTTGGGGTTCTTCCACGAGTTTTTTTTTTTCTAAGATTCCTAATGAGTCTTGGATTCCTTCAGAGATTCTTTCATGGTTTGTTCTTTCTGAAATTATTACAGGAGTTCAGGATTTTTTTAAAACTGCTTCCGAAATTTCTCTAGAAATATACTCTAAGATTCCTATAGGTTTACTCCTTCCAAGCTTACCCCAGTATTTTTTTCTGAGATTCTTCCAGAAATGTCTTCCTTGGTTTCTTCACATTTCTAGGATCTCTCTAGGATTTCCTCCTGTGATTTCTCAGGGAGCTATATCTAAGATTAATTCGGGATTCTTTCTGAGATTCCTTCTGGGACATCAAGGTATTTCTTCCAGAATTTCTAATGGTGTTCCGGGAATCCTTCACTAATTCCATCCGAGTTTCTCCTAATAACTTCTTAGGAAAACCTAAAGCAACTTGCTGGAGTATTTCTTCTAGGGAATCCTGTATGACAGTGGCGATTCCCTAACCAGTGAAGAGAATTGTCAGACAAAAGAGGCACAAAACAAGCAACAAAGAAGGCGCGACGATTACTCTTTATCCCTACTGGTAACAGATAATGACATGATCTCGAAAATTTTTGTTGCAGACAAAACGATAGCTGAATTTGTTGCGTACTTTTCAACTCGCGAATAATCAATTATTACTAACCCAAAGTCGAAACTGTTTGATGATAGATCTTCAGCAGAGTTGCAGTGTTTACCGACTCGAAGTTACTGTCCGAAAATCGCAATGTAAGGCTTAAAAATCTCTAAACTCGTGATGTACGATTTTTATCCTATTATTTTCAAGTTGGGACAAACTTATGTCGCATTGGGTGGATTGTCGCAACAAATATAGGTTGCGACATTGTCATTATTGTTGCGCGATGGTTGAATTTTGATTCACTGTCCCTAAAAATAAAATAAGCAAACAGTTCTAGTTTTAAGTTAAAATTGTATTGGAACGGTCTACTTATGATTGACTAAATGAAATAAAAGAATTAACCTCAAATCTACCTGTTCAACGAACATAAGTTCTTTAATTTTCTCATCAAATTAGCTTACTCGTTCTACTCGTAGAAAATGACGAGAATTGTTGTTTCCGTCCCTTTTCAATTTGATTCTGATCTTGGATTCTCCGCAAATTCAAGTTTCAGGGTCGTTGAGCGAGCAGGTAAAAAGTGAGGTTACGAGACGCCACTGCTGTATGAACTTCATGAGGAATTCTATAAACAAAAACTGCAGGAGGAATTTCTCAATTACCCGAGCAGGAGAAAATAGCTGAAGAATACCTAACTCAGGTATGGAAAACCGAATACCTACAACCTGAATGAGGTATTAAGTAGCCCAGCATAAGAGGTAAAATACCTAAAATATTAACTGGTGTGTATTCTGTGCATAACGCGTGAATAATGACTTCAGGTATGGCAATACCTAAATAATAATCGGCGATTTTTCCATATAAATAGCTATTTTTCCATAATTGAACAATACCTCAAGCAGTCCTTAACACCAAACCAATACCTCGTTGAGGTATTTTATGAATACCTACAAAATACCAAAATAAGATATTTTCAATACCTGGATAACCAACCAATACCAATTTTTGGTATGATACCTGACTTTGGTATGCTACAGTTATGTGTCAGTTATTCATTCCTGCTCGGGTAGTGCCTAATAAACACCTGGAGGATTTTCATTGGAATCATCTGGAAGAATTCCAGAATGAACTTCTAGAGGAATTTCAGAAGGGCCTGCGAGAATTCCAAACGGAACTCTTGGAGGAATCCAGAAAACAGTTCCCTAAAAAATTCTAGTTCCTGTAGGAATCCCGAAAGCGATTCTTGGAGGAATCCTGAAGAAAATTCTTGAAGCATTCCACAGTGGGAACAATTGAACCCGAAACACGACTAAATTCATTTTCTCAGCTGGGAAACGGGTTCTGCCAACGACTGAGATCATTCTCGCTTGGAATAGTATGCTGAATCGATTTATGGCGGTCTCAGAGTCGCAAATCAGAAGTAAATCGCATTCCGGATAACATCAGTCGCATATTATGGTCCATTTGTGGTTCCGGAACAACCCGGAACATCCCTATAAGCGGGTATAAAAAAGACTTACTCTAGTAGACATTTACAATACATTCAAACCCATATTGAAAGTATGAAAAGTAAAGATCTATTTATAGGATTGAAGTTATATCAGATAACCCTGACCCGTTAGAAGGTAAGATCTGGTCAATGCTAATTCCGAGTTCCCTGAATACCTATGTCCTATACTAAGAATATCTGAATTATGCTGCAGCTTAATAAATAATACAAGACCCTCAAAAGCATTCAGGTCGACCAAAACTATATTGGTGGCCACTAAACGGCAATCCGGAATGCTTCCGCAATCCCTCAGGGATGCTTCCAGAATTCTTCTAGATTGGGTCAAGAATCCTTCTGGATTACTTCCTAGATGCTTCCAGGTCCTTATAGGATGCTTTCAGAATCTTACTGGATTTCTTCCAGAATCCTTTTGGGATGCTTCTGGTTTCCTTTGAAATTCTTATAGGTTGCTTCAAGAATCTTTCTGGGATACTTCCAGTTTTCCTTCGGAATGCTTCAAGAATCTTTCTGAGTTGCTTTCAGAATTCTTCTAGGATGCTTCCAGATTTGTTTTGGAACACTTCCCGAGTTTCTCGGGGATATTATTTACCAGATTCTTTCTGGGATGCTTCCTGATTTTGTCAAGGATACTTCCAGAATTCTTCTGGGATGCTTGCAGATTCCTTCAGGTATGGTTCCAGAACCTATCAGGGGTTCTTCCAGAATCCGTCTGGGATGCTCTCATTATCCAAGGTATGTATCAAAAATTCATCAGGGATGCTTCCAGAATACTTCTGACCTGCTTACATATTTCTTGAAGGATGCTTTCAGAATCCTTCTGGGTTGCTCTCTGAGTTCCTCAGGTATGCTTCCAGATTCCTTCTGAGTTGCTTTCAGAAATTTTCTAGGTTCTTCTGAGTTCTTCTGAGATTCCTGAAATTCCTTCTGGGATGAACCTGACAGATTTTTTTGAAATTTAAAAGGTTTCATGAAGCATTTTGAAGGATTTGGTAACCATCCCTGACGAATTCTAAAACCCCCCCAGAAGAATTCCATAAAGAATTTGAAAGCGTCATAAAAACATTTCGGATGCATCCTAGAAGAACTCTGGCAGCATCCCATAATGAATCTGGAAATATCATAAGCAATTCTGAAGGATTATGAAAGCATCCCAGAATGATTCTAAAAGCTTCCTTTTAGGAATTTGAAAACATCTCAAAAAGATTCCGAAAGCAACCCAGAGGAATTCTTGAAGCATTCAAAAAGGAATCTGGAAGCATCTCAGAAAAATCCTGGAAGCTACTCTAGGAATCTAGAAGCATCCCTGAATGATTCTGGAAGAATCCCAAAATTTTCAATCTCAGAAGTACGGCCCCCACTCGCATAACAGTCCCATCTTTGCTGGATTTCCTATGCATATGGAACTGTTATGCGAGTGGGGGCGGAGTAGTTCCTAAAAGAATCCCGAAAGGGGCTGCTGAAAAAAAATTCTAAGAAGTTTTCGTAGGAAGTTGGAAAGATCTCAGGAAGAATTCCTAAATAAATCGCAGGAACAACTCCGGATGGAATCTCGCATAGAATTCCAGGAAAGAATCCCTGACAGAATTTTGGAAGGAGTTCCTGGAGGATGCTCGGAACGGATTCCAGAAGCAATCCTCGAGAGAACTCTTAGAGAAATCCTGGAAGGAATACCGGGTAAAGTTGCTGAAATACCCAGGAATATCTTCTGGAAGTAAAACAAAAACTTCTCAAGACATTCCAAACGAAACTATTAGGAGAATCTAGGATGGAATTCCTGAAGTAATCTCAGAAGGTTTCTTAAGTAATCCGAGAAAAAATCTCAGGAGTGCTTCCTGAAGAATCCTGGCAAGGGCTCTTGAAAAAATCACGGATAGAATCTCTTTAGTAATCTCAGAAAAAAAAAACTCCTAGAAGAGCCCCATAGAATCATCGGGAACTTCCTGGGAGTCCCACATAAAACTAGCGGAGACCTGGAAAAAAAATTGCAGAGAAACCACAAAGGAATTCTCGGAGGAATCTCAGATAAAATTCCTATGGATTCCTAGAAGGACCTCCTGGAGGGGTGCCACCGTGCCGTCATCAATTAATAAAGTCCGAATTGTAAACAACAAGGCCACGGAACGTCAAAGACTTAGAAAAAATATCTTTGTGTTTGCCTGAACGTTGACCATACGTATCCTTTGAACTTTATCTTTTCACTAACAACACCCATATTCCGGTGACCACCAGGCCAGGAAGGTTGTATAGAGCTTTCTTGGTAGATGCTCAAATAACCTTCCTTCATCCCTCGCTGTCGCAAATACGTGGCTAGGACAGCTTTCGATCATTCTAAGGATTGTATAGAACTTGTCTGAAAGTCAGGGATTAGTCCGGAATCTCTGTGTTTTCGTTTTGGTAACGGACAGAAAGAAGGTAATCCTCATAACAGCGGTCTAGGAATATGTCACCTACGAGAATTTGGACGACTTGTTAATGCTAATGCTTATAATAGATTGCGATAAACGCAGTTTCTCTGTTAACACTTTCTCTACTTTCCTTTGATTCCGTTCCCGGTGCCATGCCCTAACACAACAATAATTGCTGAAAATTATGTCAATTGAAAATTACCTTACATGCATGAAATATGTCACTCAATAGTATCCACAGACCCATGTTTTTACTGTACTATTTATAGTACCGTAAACCGGGGTCAAATTGATCTCCGGGTCGAAATTGATCAGATTTTCCGTTAGATAAAACATACTTCAAATAGTTTCCAAGCAAATATTGTTTAGTATCGGTTCCCAACTCCACGATAGTTGAAAGGAAATTATTTAAAAGATGCTAAACCTAACCGAAAAACGTGTGATCAATATCGACCCGAAGATCAATTTGACCCCGGTTTACGGTACATAGATATCAATTCTTTCATCATAGTCATATTGGATGGACTGAAATCTCACAGGGTTTGGCCTTGGCGTCCTCATTGATTTTTTCTACTGAGGTTGCCATTAAGTAGTTGCATATTTTGTGAGTAAAATCTGATTCTCATCTATAAAATTTACCACGCATAAAATCTTTCCAGAAAACTTACAATCAAGGAAGTGAAATTAATCAAAACTCCACACCAAAAGAGCAAACCGACTGCAGCAGCAGCAGTCGGTTGAAACACGTTGCGACAGATTTGCATCAAGTATCGTCCCAACCAACAGCCCCACTGAATGGGTCCGTCGTCACCAGTTACAACGGTAAACCGAAGAGCTCGAACCCGATGGACGAGAGTATCGTCATCCAGCCACAGTTCCAGCAAATGGAAATCAACGGCAAATCATCCTCTAGTGAAAACGGCACCCAGCATCAATCATCACAAACCATCCCTCAGCCGTCGCATTCACAGCAGCATCAGCCCCAGCACACAACTTCTCACCATCAACCGCAAAACCAGCGACGAAGACGTAACTCGTCAAACTCGAAAACCGACATGAGCCCCAACAAGCCTACCAACGGAAGGTAAGAACGACTATTCAAGAAATTCAATCCCGTTCCTACGTGTGTATACTAAGTCCATCTTCCCTCGTCGTTTCAGTATATCCCCAAGTGCCACAAACTCTCGCTTCTCGACGCCGGGTGCCCGCTCACTGCCACTGACCCCACCGAGCGTGCCATTTTCGATCCAAACTCCACCGGCGGCCGCCCTATCCTGCCCGGACGGGCTAGCTCATGCTCTATCGGAGCAGAACCTCCGGCTGCAGCAGATCGTCTACGAGAACAGGGTAAGAATTCCCACGTGGCCCATCCCCGTGATTACGGAAAGTGTTTCATCCGACTCCCCTAACCTTCCGATACTGTTTTTTTTTTTAGCTACGAGAGGAGGCACTGCAACGTGAGCTGTACGTCACTCGGTTAGCCTTGTTGCAGAAAACTTGCCAGAATTGCAACAACCAACAGTTCGGTAACGATGATCCGGTATGTGCGAAACAATTTTAGGAATTGTTAATTAAATAGTTTGGTGCGTAAGTCCAAAGGAGAAATCCGGGAAAAGTTTGCAAAAATTACGAGAAACAGTGCAAAATTCACTAAAAACTAATCTTAATAAACTCTTACACTATCCTGTTCCTTACTAGCTTATAAGCTAAGTGAAACTAATACTGGGTCTGTTCGGTTCTTTTTTCTATACTATCCTTTCATATTCGCTATTAAACTATTGCTGTCTATCAGGGTGGCCACTCAAGAGGGATACCTCCAACATCGATCATACAGATGCTTTCACAGCTCAATATAGAGAAATCTGGATGTAGGTTTTGGAAATTTAAACCAATCTTATAAAGACACATTTTTAATAGGTCAAAATATAGTTCAAGAGGTGGTAACACTACTGGTCGGATGTTTTGGTCTTATCTGCCATAACTCGTTTCATTTCTTTGTACCGCACGCTAACGCCGCTCAGCACTAAAGTGCATAATTTCCAGACTACACCAAAAATGTGTAAGCCTTGCACATTTACAAAATCAGCTCCAGTGTCCGTAAAATTATTAAAATCGCAAAAATTTTTGTACGCCAATCTAGGTAGGATTACTAGTGACTTTGGAAAACAAAAAAAAATCAACATTTCGCATCTATAAGAGTGTACGAGCTGTTTTTTGAGAATGTGTAACTGCTACACATTTTTGTGTGGTCTGGAAATTATGCACTTATGAGTAGGTCTTACACATTTTAGTGCTGAGCAGTTTTAGCGTGCGTACGCTGTTTGTTATAACATCGATGAAGGGCGTTTGCCGGTTATCATCTGCATTGGACTCTGACCCGTCGATGATCCACCTTCACAAAAACGTCTCAGGAATTCACCGACGAAGAACTTTTGAAAAGGATTTGTACACTCCAGCCTTCCCTTCGTTTTGTAGATTGGGCAGATGAGGTCATCCAAGCTGCTGTTAGGTGATTCTGTCTGCATTCTCCCATATCTTCTCGAAGAATATTTATAGTGGATTGATTGATGCTGCTGTTGAAGTCAAGTTCTTGAAGTCTTGATCAACGTTGCCACAGATGAAATTCTTATGTGATCTGATTCTCAAGATGAAGTTTACAATTTCTTATGTACACTGCCCATAACTGCATAATTGTAACATTTGCATTTTTTGCCAATATTGAGTTAATACCGGGGATCATCCCCCAATCATCAGTACTTTCATCCACCTAAATGAACTTTTTAAGTTTGTTCTGCAAAATATGAAACAAATACCAAGTCGTTTTGTCTCATTGGCTAAAATTTATGAATGTAACCGCATAACAGTCACACTGGAAATACACACTGGTGTCAAAGCGTAATATCAATCATATTTTGGTCTGATTATTTTTTTAACTATTCGTCCAGCATACAAGAAGAGCTGTAGAAAATTTCATTGCAAAAGGATGAATTTTAAATTATTGACAAATTTTTGAAATTTCGTATCGTCTCCATACTAGCGCATGTTGCAAACTTTAAACTCCATTTTGTACAATGCCTACTTTTGTCGAATGTGACTGTTATGCAGTTATGGGCAGTACAGTAGCGACCTAATGATTAAACCTAGAATCAATTAGTTCATCATAGGACTGCTTCTGATGTTCTGATTTTAAGACCTATATTATTCTATAATAGCCCCCCTAGAATCAAATAGCTTATCATCGGATAGCTATAGGCAAATCTGACGGAAGCTAACGATCCCTCCGCACAGTGGCGTAGCCAGAAATTTGCTCTGGGAGGGGTTTTCGATGTTCAATATTACCTTTTTTCATTTGACGCTCACATTTCGTAAAAAAATACTCTTAATTTAATAGGTTGAAAATAGCGGCGCAGCCGAAAATTTTTTTCATCACAAAGCGTTTTTTAGTGGAAATTAGTTCCAGAAATTTTAGCTCTGGGGGGGGTTTTAACCCTAAACCCCCCCGCCACTGCCTCCGCATCTGGTGGCAGGAATGAGAACCCTACGAAAAACGTGACTCCGCCGAAAATTGCTATGGCGCAGCATAGGCAAAGTGCACTTTTTCACTTTTTCGTATCGAATTGCGCATCGTAGAGAATCAAACGAGCACATTTTGGAAAGAAAATTTAATTCTCTTTCAGAAGCGTTAATATCCGGTAGGTACTTACGAACAATTTATGTGATTAATTTGAAGAGCTCTTGCTATGCCTCCGGATTTTTTGTTTGCTGGCCAATCCGGTGTGGAAACAAACGAGCACTTTTTGGAAAGAAAATTTAATTCTCTTTCAGAAGCGCTTAGATCCGGTAGGTATTTACGAAAAAATTACATGATTAATTTGAGGAGCTCTTGCTATGCCTCCGGCGGGCGATCATCCAGATTTTTTGTTAGCTGGCCAATCCGGTATCTGTCGGCATGAGCATCAAGAATGATTATAATGGAAGCCATTGCAAATGGAAAATAGCAACTTCCAGAGCAAAAAATGAGTCTTCTGATTCTGGAGATACACAAATTTAGAATTCCTAAGACTCCTTAGCGCCATCTAGCGAATGTACCTGTAATCAACTGGCTTATCATCGGATAGGTCGTGATATCCTGAACAAATTTGCCAAAGAAAAAACTCTTCTGTGTATTCTGATTCGCGAGATATATAAGTTTAGAATTTCTAAAACTCACTAGCGCCACCTTTTGGATATATTTAGGTTCAACTACCTTTCATCGGATAGCTCTTGATGCCCTGATCTTCTATGGCGAAGACGAAATCCTTCTTTGCGGTTGGTTTCTCTATAGGCAAATCTAACGGAAGCTAACGATCCCTCCGCATCTGGTGGTAAGAATGAGAACCCTATGAAAAACGTGACTCCGCCAAAATTTCCCATGGCGCAGCATAGGCAAAGTGCACTTTTTTCACTTTTTCTTATCGAATTCCGCATCGTAGAGAATCAAACGAGCACATTATGGAAAGAAAATTTAATTCTCTTTCAGAAGCGCTAAGATCCGGTAGGTACTTACAAACAATTTATGTGATTCATTTGAAGAGCTCTTGCTATGCCTCCGGCGGGCAATCTTCCGGATTTTTTATTTGCTGGCCAATCCGGTGTCTGTCGCCGTGGGCATCGAGATTGATAATAGAAGCCATTACCAATGGAAAATAACAACTACCAAGGCAAAATATTAGTTAATTTTGAAGACGAAAAATTGCATTTTTGATGTAAACAAACGATTTTCTCCTCATCTCACCTAGCGCCTCTACAATTGGGGGTCATCCGGATTCGTCTATAGAAACAGCAGTTTATAATTTCTAAGATTCACTAGCGCCACCCACCTAGTGGATATATTCAGAATCAACTAGTTCATTATTAGCTTCACATATCTATGGTTGCTACTCCGTGATTGATCCGAATCAATGGCAGTTGCTCAGTGGAGTGGTCAACCATTCTTACTGCGCAACCTTCGGAGGCTCTCTTTAACGGTACAATAATGGCGCCGGCCACATCCTTGCAGTCAGGTTGGAAGAGATGAGGAATATTAGTCTCAATTTTTGTTAAGTGAAGCATCGCGTTTACCGCTGCGACTCCAGCAAAGGCTGCAAGAAGGAGTGTATCGTTGAGTCAAGATTCACTTTGATAAGTAATATGACCTTTGATTTATAATGCCAAAAGGAGTGTCGCACAACTGCTCGCTTCACGTGGAAAGCATTTGATCACCCACGTCAGGTGGTCGCTTAATTTCTGAATACTCTCGCGATGCATTCACAGCAAGGAACAGCACAATACTCCAGAATCAGCCAGTTGATTATGCGTACTAATTGTTCATCATATGTACTAACTTTCGTACTACTGGAGAGTCCCTGACCTTCTCAACAACTTAGCTGAAGAAACTGATCTTCCAACGTGCTTCATTTCTCCACGGTTATCGTTAAAGTTACTGATCTCTAAATAGTTCGCTGGGCATAAATGGGCTAAGGTACTTCATACGTTTAGCCTAGGTCCAGTCACGATGGCCTTCGAGATCTTTGTGCATAGAAGCCCGAAGTCCCGACGCTAACGTTCGGCCTGGTATTGACTGCCACATATAACAAACTGCCTACCAATGGACGATATGATATATTCGTTGGCAGGGCTTTCTCATCCTTTTGTTTTATGTATCCAGGGTCAGTTGACCTTAAGCGGTACCTTTATAGAAGGGTTTGTATCTCCGTGTCTACACCTTCCCAGCTGCTTCTAGATGTAGTTTTCTTGGCTCAACATCTACTTTTTCTATGTGGATCCCGAAGAACTACCGAAGGTCTCCTAAGGAGTACAGCTTGAAGTGCTACCCCACCGTGGTTCGAACTACCTCGAACTCCTGCTCTGAGTGGCAAAAGCCAACTATATCGTCTACGTACATATCTATGAAGCATATTTTGCTGTCCTAGTTCCTTCGCACGTACAGGCACAAATCCTCTTTGCCGGGCTCGAATGCCATCTTTTCGAAAATGCCATCGATTTTTGTATTCCAAAACCGCGTCGAGCCGTAGAGGCAACGTTTAAGTCAGCAGACCAGATTATCAACTGAAATCCGGGAGGCTGCTTCATAAAGATGTCTTCATAAATGTTGTCATAGAGATAGCCACATTTGATGTTCAGGTGTTTTGCTATCATCCCCTTACCACTCGTAGTTGTCAACAGTGTGTGAAGAATTGTTTGCTTTACTACAGATGTGAACAACCCGTCATAGTCTGTTCCGTAGCGTTGAGAGAACCCACTTGCGACCAAACAGGCTTTGTGTCGCACAATGCAGCCATTCTCGTTCTCGTGCTTTTTAAAAGTACATTTACCTACATTCAATGGCCTTTCTGCCGGGAAGAAGCTACACTAGTTTCCAAGTCTGGTTTTCTGTAAGGGCTGTTATTTTCTCCTCCAACCAACGCCACCCGCCAAATACATGCTATCTCCGGCCGCTGGATCGCTTCTTCGAAAGATCGAGGTTCATTGATAAAATGTATCGTGGCACTGGTCGAAATGTTACGATGCGGTGGACCTACTGAGTTCACTTTTACGGTAAGTTGACTCAATGGGGCTACCGTAAACGGTATCGCTGTCATTGAAACCTTTAAGATCTTCCTCTGCGATGAAACTGTCGAATTTTGCGGAGCGGAACGTATCTTCTGGCTCCGTTTCCGGCACCTGTTTTATTACTGGCTCTTCACGTACTTCGACGACGGGATCGCTTTTCTTCAGGCTCTCAAAAGCAATCGTGACTTGAAGATTTTCTGCCAGTCCCTGTACTGCAGTCTTCAGTGTCCGGCCATTTGGCCGTTCGTCCAAATGACACTTTCGTCCAAATCGCGTTCGGCCAAACGTCATTCGGCCAAATAACCCGGAACCGCATTGCTCAGCCTTTCAAACAACTCCTCCATGGCAAAGATGTGTTCTGTTCCTTATCTTCGCCGTCGGCGAAACACTTATCGCAAATTTTCTCCAAAAGTGAATCTTTTGCTGTAAATAATGATGATTTCTGTCATGCTGTAAGCATTTGGAATTACAAATTGCTGAATTTAGCACATTTTTTTAGAAACATCCTGTAATTCATACTAAGCACAAGGTTATGTTGTTTTCTAGCAAAATATTGCTGTAAATTCAGATATTCGTTTCTTTGCTTTAAGCGTTTGTTGTGTAGAGTTGCTTTTTGTTGGTGATTCTGGATTGTTGCTAATGTCGTCCTTGTTGTCGCTGCCCACGGGTTAGTCTGCCCATTTCCTCGCGAACAACTTGCATAAAAGAACAATTTTCAAATGACGTCAATTTTTTCAGTCTCAATCAATAAGATGCTTTATAGCATTTTTGAGAGCAAATGGCTCAAATAAGTTTGTCAAGATAAACAACATTTTTT
Source organism: Aedes albopictus (assembly GCF_035046485.1). Lineage (NCBI taxonomy): Eukaryota > Metazoa > Arthropoda > Insecta > Diptera > Culicidae > Aedes > Aedes albopictus. The sequence continues at coordinate 10,057,323 of NC_085138.1, forward strand.
CAAACTTTTGCCGGGATCAACAAATCCGTTGTCTGTAGATATCTGTTCTTTATCATAATACTAGTTTTAACTGCATATTATATTAGGTATTATACGCCTCGCTACCTTGGCAATGCGAATCTCAATTTACTTTAGTGAGTTAGTTAGCACTGGGCCGGATTTAGGGAGGGGACGGGGGCATTGTCCCGGGCCCCGACATATCAGTTGCCTGCATACAATCTCACTTGACGAATAAAAAATGTGGAAAATAACTAACTTTATTTTGAACAGAAGAGACAAGAAGTAGTGCAAGAAACAATCCTTTATCCATAAGAACTTCAAACTGGCAAGATATATGTGATGCTGATTTCTGATTCTCGTGGAAAAACTATAGCACAGCTATTTGATCAGCTTCTTATAAAATATAAAATTTCCTTCAAAGTTTGTTACATTTTTTTTATTTGAGTAATTTATGATTTCCGCTATTGTACAACATGTTCTAGCAAAAATTCTGAAGAAAATCTTCGCCTGAATTCTGAAAGATCTTCAAAACTTTTTGGAATTGAGAATCAAAAAGTGTGAATATTTGTGTTTGATTTTGTCCTTTTCTATTACGATTGGTGTTTTTCGGTGACGATTGAAACGATTGTTTGATTTTGTCTAATTTTCCGAGATGTTTTCAAGAATCTCTTGAACAAATTTCAGGAATATTCTTGTCTACTTACTTAGGAAACTTTGGAAAATATTTTGAATTTTAATTTTTTTTTTCTGACAATCTTGAGACCTACTTCAATCGAATTTAGAACTGTTGAAGCATTTTCAGAGGAAGAATTTTCAAAATTGCATTCATCTCTCAATAATTTATAAATTGAACTTTTAAATTGAGCTGTATCCTCGCTTAGTGGAAAGGTAAAATTTTATTTGCATACTAGAAAACATTGAAAGAGAATTTTGAAGCTATCATAATGAAAATATATAGACGCAAATGTTCGATAGACATGCGTTAACGTTTAACGGCTAGTATGCCCACCGCTGAAAGAAGGGTATGTCTATGTCATTTTGTATGTTCTTGGGTAATAACTCCATGACATTTTTTTAGATTTTTCTCAAATTTATGTTTTTTTTTACTGCCAATTCGCATTAGCATAACCGTCTCATTTTGAAAAAGTAGGAATTGAGAAAAAGGCATTTGAAGTTCGAAAACTAGTTTTCATGTAAAACTTAAAAATCACCATAATTTTGAAAATATTTCGATCATCTCAAAACTTACACAGATTGCTTTGGACCTCAATGCACAGTTATAACAACTGTGATAATATTAAGTTTACTACAAAATTGATCATTTTTGTGCTACAGGGTAATGGGACTGTTATGCGGTATTTTCAATATGGGACGCACGGTGTCAAAATCTCGATTATTATCAAACTTTCATGTACATGTAGCCGCACTAAAAAACTTTTATTTCATCAAATATTTATATGGGCGTACCTTCAATGTCATAAACTTCCTGAAAATGCTGTTAAATGAGCGGTGAATGGCGACCTCACGGTACCTCGGATATTTCTTCGAAAATTATTAGTATTTGGGCGGTATTTTCATAATTGGAAGACAAGAAAATAGTCTATCGGAGAAAAATGTTCCATTTTGTACGGGACGTTCTTCGGCTCAAAATTTTACTTCTTGAATTTTAGTATGAATACTAGCCAAAAACTTAGCTAAATCCCAAATATAGCTGGGAAGCTCCGTTCTCTGAAGAAAGATCCGAGGTACATGAAAGTTTGATAATAATCAAAATTTTGACATCGTGGGACGGTGGGACGCTCATGACTTGGTATTTTTTTTTCACCGCTTCTTTTCCGGAACTTAAATTATGATTTTTGGAAAGACATTGGATGATGACTGTCGTTTATAACGTTAACTTAAAAGTGGTAAAAGTCAAGTGGGACTGAAAATGCAAGTCTTCAAATTTGTGCTCGAGGAGAAGCAAATTGTTGTTTGTAGTTTGTAAAGTGATTGTAACGAACCTTAAACAGTTTAAACAACGAATAGGAGGAACAGTAAATCAATAGATCCTACACACCTACTAAATTGAGTGGCCACCCTGAGTCTTCCCATTCTGTCTCTGCTTTCACTTTGCATAAACCCTAGTTGCTTCATGACTATTATCATCATCCTTATGAATCAGGTGCACGACTACTGCGATATCTCTTGTGATGAAACTCGGGTAGAACCGACAACGATGGTGGACCCTTCTTCCATCGAAGTAGGCAACGAAAACACAGACAAATTCGAAGAACACGTAGTGGAGATAGTACAGGACATTGCCTACTACGATGGCAATAGTACCGATCCGAACCTGACGAATACAATGCTAACGATAGCCGCCGCGAACGAAGAAATGGATCTCTATTTCCAAGACAATGAAAACGACCTAGACGACGACGCCATGGATCAGGGAGAGCAGGGGATTCGTCAGTACTGGGAACGTTACCGGGAACGGTCGGGCCATACTCGGAATGTGTGTTCCACTGTTCGCCGGTTGCTCAAACGGCTTCGCGACAAACGCGGTGGTATTGATGATGATTATGACGATTCTGAGTCGTTGGTTAGTTTTGTTTTATGAGTATAATCTCGTGTTAGGTGTGTTGCTTCGATGAAGAAAAAATACAATTTTTCGGTGATATTAACATTAAATCTAAATGAAAAAAAAAACAGTTTATGGAGCATGTGACTAACCAAAAAAAAAAGATGAAACCTCTGGAGACAATAAAAAAAGATATGCCCCGAGTGAGGATCGAACTCACGACCTTAAGATTATGAGACTTACGCGCTACCGACTGCGCTATCGAGGCTGTGTGAAGAGAAGGCAAAAATAGCCGAACTGCTTTTTAAAGGTTGCGAAACATACAGTTCATGAGACTTTGCGAATGACACCGTGAACCGGTGGATTGATCGAATGAACAATCTTGAATGCGAATTATCGTACAAGTACTTGTATGCAATTTTTGTCTGGTAAATGAGCTTCGATGGTTATCGAGTGATTTGGAACGATGTTTAGAAATATCCGTGACCAAAATTATGCAATGCAAATGGTTTAAGGATTATACTTAATTTATTTCACTTATTCTTCTTATTACAAAAATAGTATTTTAAAATTTGAACGGAAGTTCTAAAACGAACATGAATTAAGTGGTAACAATATTATCGATTTCGGTTTAGCACTTTTTTTAGGAACTCACTCAAATCGACCCAAGGAAAATTTTAGGCATATGTTGACAATTTAAAGTTCTATAGAACATATATGTGTCCTATTTGAGCTGTAAACAGTCATGACTACATAGATTCCTATCAAAATTGAATACTGTAAAACACTTATAGAAACTGTCAAATTTTCAGCCATATTACTTGAACAAATTCAAAGTTATGACAGTACAGTAAGGACCCGATTTTATCAGCCCCATGTTGCGACGAACTTTTTGCTCTCATTATCTTACGATCACATTTCAAGCAATTTATTAATATATATCATCAAACTACAGCTGAAATGCAAAACATAGAGGAATAAAAAGTTTAAAAAGCTGTTTAAGTTTTTGAAGAAAGCAAAGAATGTGTCCCGGAAAGGGGCTGACAAAATCGGGTCACTTATGTATTTGATGTCACAAGTTCAGAAATATCATGAAATCAGCGTAGATACCATTATTTGTGGGTAATGATAATAACAGGCCGTACCTTCTTCAAAAATGTTTTTATTCTTCAAACATGGACTGTTAATTTTTCGTCAAATTATGTGTTAACGATACAAAGTACATTATATTCAAAAAACAAACCAAATGTAGCGAAGGTTCAATAATAGAGGACAAACAGGAAAGGTTTGTTATCTTCCAAATCAATGATATCAAATTCGGATACTTTCTTCGGCCGAATGACACCTAATAACTGCACGAGCCTTATTTGTATATACATACTTTCATGCATCTCTTAAGTAACCACAGCATCACCCAGTCACTAATCATCCTCTGTTTCAGGCCTCCTTGGTCGATTCCATGAACGAAAATGCCTCTAACTGCTCGTGGGAAGCGGTAGATGAGCGCAGTGCTCCATCGTCCGGAGCCAATTCGTCGCAGCAAATAACCAGCAGCGTCCTGTGGGTACCGGATCACGCCGTATCGCGGTGCACCACGTGTCAGACGGAGTTTTGGCTTGGCCGACGGAAGCACCATTGCCGGTCGTGTGGCCAAATTTTCTGCGCTGACTGTTCCGAATACTGGGCACCTCTGTCCGACGGAAAGCTTTTCCAAACGGTTCGCTTGTGTGGGCCCTGCTATCAGAACGTATGCGGCAAGATGGCTGTAGGTGATCCATTCGGATGGAACTATAATTTACTTTGCAATCTCTCATCATTCACCTTTTCAGAGTAGCCATCAACCGTCAACGAGCGGTAGCGTAATTGTCACTACTACCAATAGCAGTTGCACCACCAGCAACAACTATAACAGCAATAGCATGAATGGAAGCATCCTGGTAGCTGCCAAACAGCACAACTTATCATCTTCAGCATGTGTAAATCAACTAACCAACAGCAGTAACAATGTGGCGCTTGCCTTGATGACAACTGTCAACACTGCAGTGGTAGGCGGCATGCCCAACACTTTGGAGAACTGCAAACACGTTGTCTCTGCGATGACTAATACATCATGTAGTGCGAGTGCCCACAGTGGCAATGATCGTGATACTTGTAAGGCTACTACTGCTACAAACTAGATGCACGTCCTGAAGAGAAAACCCTCTGTCACGTTTCGCATGTAAGTCCCTTTGTTTTAATTTGCTTCTACCTACCTACTTTATTTATGTCTTATTCTGTATCTTTTTGTTGTAAAGTTTTTTTTTAACATTGTACATTGTTTATTTCAATTTTATTTATTACTTCTTCCTCACTATTTGAGGAGCACGCTGCAAATGTTGATAAATGTCTCACAAACCGCGAAGAAAGGCAAACCGTACTGAAAAGTTAAATTTTCTTTGAGAGATGAAGCTTTTTCAAACAGATGAGTAAAGTATATATATGCAACATATAATGTTACAAAAAAATGGTGAAATATTGATATAAATATAAATTAATAAAAAAAATCAATGCGAAACGCGCCGTATAACAAGCATACATAAACAAAGAAGCATAGCAAGCAACCTATTAGGACAGAGTCTGTGAACATCATGAGCCGTATACAAACATACAAAAATATTAATAGAAATATTAAATCAATGAGTGATTGCTAAAGTGTAACAGTGTGCTGCCGTTCTCTGATCTAAAACAATCCAAACATCCATTGGGACGCGAATGTCATGAAATCAAATCGCCGCCATGAGCCTCTGGGTCTGCCTCTTCTGCGATGTCCTGCTGGGTTCCAATCTAACGCTTGTTTGTAAATTTCGTTCCCACCCCTGCAAAAAGTGTGGCCGACCCACCTCCACTTTCGCTCCAGAATTTCTGTCTCTATCGGCTTTTGATGCCTTCGACGATGAAGCTCCACGTTGGAGATCCAATTGTGAGCCCACCATCCACGAATTGTATACCGCAGGCATCTATTGTTGATGACCTGCAGCCGTTGAGTGTTCTCCACTGATACACACCAGGTTTCACTGGCGTACAGCAGCACAGATTTCACGTTCGAGTTGAAAATTCGGATTTTGGTGCGTCGATTAATCTGATTATTTGTCTATACATTTCTTAAATTCGCAAAGGCAGCCCTTGCCTTCTTGATTTGTGCACCTATGTCGATCTTAGTGTCACCAACGGCCGCAATTTGGCCATCCAGGTATTGGAAGATTTCAACATTCTCCACTGCTGGCCCAGCTACCGCATAGCTGGAAGAGTTGACCGTGTTTACATCCAACAATTTGATCTTATTGACATCGATGGTAAGTTCTGCTGCCGAGCAGCGCAAGATCATCGAGCATACTCTGCATATCAGAGCGCCGTTAAACCAAGAGGGCAATATCATTAGCCAGTTCGAAGTGATTTAGGTGCTTCATGGTAATGGGCTGCCACAGCAAGCACGATTGGGTTTATGATCAATTTGAGCATCTAAGCTGATCTTCCAGTTCACTGTTCAGTTTGAGGTCTGTTGATGAGAAGAGGGAGTCAATGATGAGAACGCCTCAGTGTCAGATCGTAGGGGTTCGGGTAAGATCTCTCACCGTTGTCTCTGAGTGCCGTCGTGATTGCGCTGTTATGTTCCCGCTCTCATCCAAACGCAGTTTTGACTTTTTTGCACCCAGCTACGACTAATGTGATTTCATTCATCTTGCACACTACCTGCCAAGCAACACTTTCCTTCAAGCTTGCACGCAACCCATTCTATGCAAGTTGTGCTACAAGAATCGCTGAAGCATCTATTTTAAACAGGAATTGTCGATAAAGAAGAACTGTTGTAGGCTGGTAAAATTTTCGCGAATGCGTATGTATTTATTCATTTTTATGGAGTTTATAATTTTGTGCATCAGGGTTATCACACCACGTTATATCACATTCCTAATGTCTATAGTAAATAGATGAAATCGAGTAAACTTGTTCTCTATACGGTATACAATCGGTAAATTCTTGGTTGAACGTTACTTGGAACACATTCGTTACATTTTGTGCTTTTTTTTGTTTAAGTTTATAACAAATTGTTTGGCAACTATGTTAATACATTTGGAACAACTGGTAGGTAGTAATCTTGAATGTGGGAAAAAATTGAATTATCTACTCAAAAACCGGTATATAATTATTGGATTTTAGGATTCTGTGCTTCCTGAGTATATACTGCGCGGATATGAGTGATTATCAAAAAGGGAAGTTGGAACATTGAATCGTATACGTTTGTGCCTAAGTACTAAAATTGATCTTAGTCAACAGATTATCAAGAATCGTTCTTATAGTTCGAGTGTTTTTTTTTCTTTTACTGTTCAAGTTGCTGCAAACTTTGCTGAATGCTGAGTCTACTTCTACTAATCAGCAACGTTTTGCTTGGATGGCAGGTTTCCACTGGAAAGAAACGTGACATTTCTCCCTATACTGGATAAGTTGTAAAATTTTACTTGAGCGCTCATCTGTGGATCCTACCACCCCCAACACAAATTACTCCATCAATATTGACATTTCGACACTGATTCTTCATAAGGGCCTAACTGACATTTTCGAATTATCTTCATCGATTCTCTCTTTGTGTCATTACAGAATGTGTATTGAGTTTTCCCAAAAATTTGATTGAAATGCGAAGAAGATTACTACAGCTTGCTATAGAAACAAAAAGAATAATGATTTTGTTCGTTTTGATTAAGTTATTAGCGAAAGAGAGAGTCGACAAAGAGAAATCGATCAAGTCAGTTAGGCTTTTATGAAAAATCATTGTCGATTTGAACGTTTAACAAATCCAACTAGACAAAAAAAACGATACAAATTGAGTCCCTGAAGAAGCTTCCATACGAAGCGAAACAATGGATGAAAATTTAATCATCGTTTTTAATCAATTTGATGACTGAATCGCCAGCTAAACATAACCTAGAAATGTGTAATTTCACATTTAACAAGGGAGCGCAAACGACTGTCCATCCATTTTCGAGAGGTAACTACAAGTCGGTAAATATTGAATAACCGTTGAAGAGCCACCATCAAACAGTGTTGATTTTGGGTTTATTACGATTGATTATTCACGAGTTCAAAAATACGCTACAAATTTACAAATTTTCTATTTGTCACCAACAAGAATTTTTGAGATCATGAAGTTATAAAGATGATTCACAAGGTGGTACAAAGGATAAACTTCGCGTTTTTTTTTGTCGTTTGTTTGGCGTCTTTTTCATCCGACATTTTTTTTTCTCTGTTGTTGTCCGTACAAAAATGTTGAAAATCTACGTGGTTTATGAACGTTTTTGTTTGCTCTGCCAACAGATTTGACCAACAAATGACCAAATTCATCAAAAAATGAAGGAAATGTCAAAAGAAACAGAAATAGCCGAATAACAGTTTCTTAAGCTAATATTTGCTTAAGAGTGGTTTGTTCAACTCTTGTACAGCAAAAATGTTTGTTTGGGTGTAGGCTTTTCGAGATTCCGAAACAATTGTTAACTATTGGTAACATTTTACGACTACTCGGTAAATAATTACCGAAGGCTCAGCAACTGGATTCTTGACATTCTGTTGACCAAGCTCGACTCAAAAATTGAGTGTTCAAATGGTCAATTTTCAAAAACCTTCGTTACGCTACTTAAACATCACTACAACGATTATGATCAGCACAACAATTAAAACGATGTAAAAATTAAAGTTAAACCCGACATCGTGCCATCAAACGGATTCCTGGGCCATCCGATACTCGAATAAGCTACCGCGCTCCACAAACGCCTTCGAAGGATCGTCATCGACCAGATTCAATATTGGATAAGCATTGGTCGACGCGGGACGTCCATAACCTCCGCCACCTGGCGTTTTCATGGAGAAGACATCTCCAGTTTCGACATCGATCGCCGTTTTGCTACCCAGATTGATGGTTTTATTCTTCTTTACCAATAGATTCAAACCACTTTTGGCTGATTCTCCACCGGCTATGCCGTACGGTTGGAGTGTTCGCCTTTCAGTAAGAACCGACAGTGTCATCGGCTTGCGGAACAATAGTTCCCTATGCACACCCTCCCCGCCACGATACAGACCCGCTCCACCAGACTGATCGTCTCTCAGTGAGAACTTCTTCAGAATTATCGGATATCGCAACTCTAGGATCTCCGGATCCGTAATTCGGGTGTTGGTCATATGGGAATGCACTCCACCGGTTCCATGCCAACCCGGTCCGGCACCGCTTCCTCCGGCAACCGTCTCGTAGTATCCCCAGTTGGCATCTCCGATCGTCACATTGTTCATACACCCTTGCGATGCAGCGCAGGTTTGGAATGCCTTGAACACCGTATCAACGATCCTCTGCGAAGTCAGTACATTTCCACCGACCACGGCTGCATCGTCCGAGGGATCCAGGATCGAATTCCCCGGTATTATCACCTGAATGGGAGCCAAGCAGCCCTGGTTCAACGGAACGTCGTGTCCAACCATGCACCGTAAACAGTAGATCAATGCGGATAGAGTAATGGCACGAGGTGCATTACAATTGCCGTAGACTTCCGGACCGGAACCACTGTTGAATATAAATTGTCGATAAAATAACTTTGTAACTCGAAGTTATGTTTCTTACCTGAAATCGCAAACGGCCGATCCTTCCTTTTCGTCAATTGAGACTCGAAGCCGAATCGGTGATCCATCGTCCATGTGCTCTTCCGCCTCGAGAATGGTAGACCCCGTCCTGCAAAGCAAAATGATATGCTTTCAGTATACGTCATATACAGAGTGTCCACTACCTCGGAAAGCCAGAGACGCGAAATGTAAATATTGATCCCAACTTACCTGAGCCTGCTCTCCCTGGCGATTTCCTTCAGCATATCTCGAACGGCCAATTCTGCATTCTGCTGCATGTAACCCATGTAGGCCTGCACCACGCTCAACCCATAGCTGTCAATCAGTTCTGCCACCAGCTGGATTCCTTTCTGGTTGGCAGCGATCTGTGCCTTCAAATCCGACAAGTTATCCGACAGATTCCGGGTACCCGTAGCACCAGGTGCATCCGTGGGTGTCACTAAACGTTCAACTATTTGCTGCTCCATGAATACACCTCCGTCCACCAGCAGGAAAGACTTGAACGCAGCGCCTTCCTGCGCCAATGATTTGGAATGCGGAGGCATCGAGCCGGGTGTGATACCGCCTATGTCCGCATGGTGACCCCTAGAGGCCACGAAGAACACCGGTTTAGGATTTTCCGGGTAGAAGACCGGTGTGATGACGGTCAAATCAGGAAGATGAGAACCACCGGCTTGAGGATGGTTCGATAGGATAACATCTCCCGGCTTCAGAGTCTCGCCTCGGATCTTGATCTGATACTGGACAGTTTCCTGCATGGCACCCAAATGAACGGGGATATGCGGAGCATTGCTAACAAGACCCCCGTCAGGACCAAACAGGGCACACGAAAAATCCAATCTTTCTTTGATATTCGTTGAAATGGCCGTCCTTTGCAGTACTCGACCCATCTGCTCGGCAATGCTCATAAACCGATGGTTGAAGATACTCAACTGAACGGCATCCAAGTGTTCGTCAATTCGCTTATTTGCACTCCCAGTTGAGACTTCGATTATCAAGTCCCCCTTGGAGGTTACCAGTGCCTGGCAACCAGGTTCAATTACGATCGTCGACAGCTTGTCGATGAGAATCGCCGGACCCTGCACCGAATGACCACTGCAAAGTTTTGAACAATCGAACACCGGGGTCACCATTGGGCCTTCCTCGAAATACGTGGTGGTCGTCTTTTCCGGATAAATTGGACCATCCGCTTCCGGGATGGATGCCTCTTCGTAGACGGAAGATTTACCGGAACCTCTTACCCGGATGTCATCCACGATGATTTTCCGATTCTCCAGCACAAAACCGAATTCGCTCTTGTACCGCTCGAAGAAGGTTTTCTCAAAGTCCCCATAGGTGTAGATGTAGTTATCTTGATTGTTGATGACCTTATCCGGGGCACACATCAAGGCACAATCCGTACCCTCGTATCGTAGATGTAGATACGGCTCGAGGACGATGTTATCCTCTTGGAAACCTTGCGACATGAGGTGTTCCTTGCAAGCAAGAGACAATTCGTTAAGTTTATCTCTAATCGTTAGGCGATTTTGCTCGTTAAGTATCAAGCTGGCAGGTTCCTGTGCCTCGTGAACTACATCAGCCAGCGCCATACCATAAGCAGACAGTATTCCGGCGTATTTGTGAACCAGCACCTGCGAAATTATATAGACATTTTGTTAAATAACGAAAAAGATCAAAACTGAAGTGTCTCACCTTGCTCATGCCAAGTTCCTTAGCTATGCTACAAGCGTGCTGTCCCCCAGCTCCCCCAAAGCAAGCCAACACATGCTTTGAAGTATCCAATCCTCGTGCCTGGGTCAGCGCTCGTATCGGTCGACACATAGCTTCGTTTGCCACTCGAATGAAACCCATCGCAATCTGCTCGAGCGAAAACGGTTTCTCGTTTTCACCGGACTCGATCACGTGCTTGTTGATCTCTTGTTGAAGAACCGTAAACGCCTCCTTGGTGGCCATGTAGTCTAGTGCTTCATTCTCATCGGGACCGAAAATTTTCGGGAAATACTCCGGCAGCAAACGGCCGAGTATCAAATTGGCATCAGTTACCGTTAGCGGGCCACCTTTCTTATAGCACGTGGGTCCCGGATGAGCCCCAGCAGATTCCGGACCTACGACAAACAGTCCGGAGCGGAAGAACAGACGTGATCCACCACCTGCCGCTACGGTGTTGATATCTAACTGAGGAGCCTGAATAGTCACTCCCGCCGTTGTAGACTCCACCACGTGATCATACGTTCCAGCATATCTGGATACATCTGTTGACGTTCCTCCCATATCGAATCCAATCAACGGTTGCCCCTCGGAATCCCTGGATCCAGTCACGGCATACCCAACCACCCCTCCAGCAGGTCCACTCAAAATAGCCCTCGCCCCTCTGAAGTTCTCCATTTTGGTCAACCCGCCATCACTTTGCATGAACAGAACATCCACACCCTCTAATTGATCCTTGAACCCTGCGCGGAAGCTGGCCAAGTACCGCTCCACATGCGGTGTCAGATACGCCTCGGCACAAGCCGTAAATCCCCTGGCCACCAGCCGACACATGGGCATCGCTTTGTGGGACAACGTTACGTGTCGGAAGCCCACTTCTCGTGCAATTTCACCTACACGCAGTTCGTGATCCGGGCAGGCATAGCTGTGCGCCAGGACGACCGCCAACGAAGTGATTCCCTTGTTCCGCGTTTCCGTCAGTTTGGCACGTATTTGGCTTTCGTCGATGGGGACCATTTCGAGATAGCGGGCGTCGGATGCTCCCTGCAACTCGTCCCAGCTTTGCTCCAGCTGGCATATGTCCCGTTGTGCTGGCACAAGACGGCAGTCGATTTCGATCACTTCGCGGTACAGATTGGACGGTTTTTGGATGTTCTGAAAAGAAAGCAACAAATTTAAAAAATATGTTAACCTTCCATGACCGCCATGACCGCCAGCACCACGCTAATCCTGAGTACAAAAAGCGAGATTTTTTTAACGTGTTGTACAACAGCGCGATTACTCGAAGATTAAGGTAGAAGTGGCAAATACACGTGTATTTAGCGAGACTATGCTGAGTGGATCATCACATCCGTGATGTTCATCTAGCCAACGTGCCTCTTCATGTGAACCAACATGCCTACCAATCTGGTAAGTCCACTGTGACTCTTTTACACAAGGTTGTTTACGATATCGAGAAAGCATTCGCTCAAAAGCAATCCTGCTTGGGTGTTTTCTTAGATATCGAGGGTGTCTTTGACATAGTGCATTTCGATGCCATATTGGAAGCCGCACGGGGTCATGGTATATCTCCAATGATTTCCAATTGGATTTACCAAATGCTCAAAAACCGACATCTCTTCTCGACATTGCATCAAGCGGCGATTAGGAAATTGAGTGTTTGTGGATGCCCTCAAGGGGGAGTCTTATCAACACTTTTGTGGAATCTCGTAGCAAATACGCTATTGAGGCAACTCAATAATAGCGGTTTTTTTTACTTATGGTTTAGCCAACGATTATCTAACATTGTTAGTCGTCGGTATGTGCATCAGTACCCTTTTCGACATGATGCAAAGTGCGCTTCAGGTAATTGAGGGTTGATGTCGCCCATATGGCCTTTCGATTAATCCGAGTAAAACATCTATTGTTCTTTTTACGGAAAGGCGAAACCGTGATGGCGTTCGACCTTTGCGTCTGTTTGATTCTGAAATCGATGTGACTGAACAGGTAAAGTATTTTGGAGTTATTCTTGATTCCAAGCTTTCCTGGACACCTCACATTGAGTTCAGAATCACGAAAGCTTGTATGGCCTTCGGGTAATGCCGGCGAACCTTTGGTACAACTTGGGGTCTAAAACCCAAGTATATCAAATGGATTTACACAACTGTGGTTCGACCAATATTGGCCTATGGATGTCTTGTGTGGTGGCAAAAGGGCGAAATGAGAACGATCCAATCAAAGTTAGGCCTTCTCCAAAGGATGTGCTTAATGGCGATGTCTTCTCTTCAACTTCTCTTCAACTCCCACGGCAGCGCTCGAAGCTCTCTTTGACGTTACTCCACTACACATTCATCTCAAACAAGAAACACTTTCTTGCACTTACCGCCTATGGGTACTCGGTCTACTAGAGGAAACTCCTGTGAACCGCAGTTCAACACATATGTACCTCGTTGTTTCCACTTTTGGTGAATTGGGACACAATTGTCCTTGCTCCAAGTGATCTCACAATTGCATAATTTTCCATATATGACATTTTCCACGAAATTCCCTTCCCGGGAAGAGTGGACATCTGGTTATCTGGAGAGAAGTATTTCAGACGGCATCGTATGTTACACTGATGGCTCCCTTCTCGAAGGTCGAGCAGGTGCTGGTGTTTATTCTCGTGAGCTAAGGCTGTATCAGTCTTACTCACTTGGTAGACACTGCACCGTTTTTCGGGCCGAAATCTTTGCTCTTATGTGCGGAGTGCAATCGATTTCTGTACTTCTGTTCAGATAGCCAGGCTGCTATTAAAGCCCTTGCTTCGGCCAACTCTAGGTCGAAGGTAGTTATTGCTTGTCGAACTCGAGGAGCTGAATTCAGCAAACGCTGTTCACCTTGTATGGGTACCTGGCCATTCTTCCATCGCTGGAAATTAATTGGCTGATGAGTTAGCTCGCACTGGAGCATCACATGACTTCATTGGCCCTGAGCCAGCTATTCCGATATCGAAGTGTTTGGTGAAGCTTCAGATTCACACCTGGGCTGCCACTCAACACAGACAATACTGGAATAGTTTGGAGTCATGTCGTCAAACCAAATTGTATTCTACTTGAGCCATCTCTAAGGGTGGCAAAGTGTCTTACAAACCTGTCAAAGCAGAATTGCAGCATTCTGGTCAAAGCATTGACTGGCCACTGCCGACTCAGCTATCACATGGCGAATATTCAGCAAGCTGATTCATTTGCATGTGATAGCTGTGAATCCGATTATGGAACTTCGTATCATTTGATATGTAACTGTCCAGTTTTTGCGCAACTGCGTTTCCGAGCATTCGGTAAACACTTATTAAGTGAAACTGACTTCAGAAACCTGAATCTTCAGGATATTATGTTGTTATTGGTATATAATCGGAGCCGTAGAAAGAACAACTTGTTCGTACAGTGGTTGAAACAGGAATGAAACTTTATTTAAACTAACTTAATGACATTTGGGAGTGTAGGGTTACTGTGATGTGTTTTAGTGTTCTACAGACTACTGTGATTGCTAGTCTTGACGCTTCACACTCCAATACTCCTCCTCGACAAGATCTGGCAAAACTCCAATCTTCTCCCGTAATGTCTTGATCCTAACGTTTTGTAAAGGTTTCGTCAGGATATCTGCTAACATGACTTCAGTGGGGCAATACTTCAAAGTAATCTCCTTCTTGTCATTCAATTCGCGCACATAAAAATATTTCGTATCGATGTGCTTTGTTCGTTTTTCAATTTTGTCTCCTTCTACCAACTTGATACAACCTTGGTTATCTTCATATGTGGGCACTGGACTGGAAACATCTTCACCGAAATCTTTTAGCAACTTCTTGATCCAGCTAAGTTCCTGGCATCCTTCCGTCAATGCTACAAATTCAGCTTCAGTTGATGACAACGAAATGCAACTTTGTTTTCTCGACGCCCAGCTGATCAATCCTCCTCCGAAACGTACTATGAATCCGGAATTTGATTTTCTGTCTCTATGGTTGCTTGCCCAATCTGCATCCACAAACATTTCCAGTCCGGTTGATGATGATCCAAGATGCAATCTATGCTGGCTAGTGCTATGGAGATACCGCAAAACCCGTTTTGCCTCTTGCCAGTCACGTTGTGTAGGACAGGAGCACTTCTGTGCCAAAATTGACACGCTTGCTGACACGTCTGGGCGGGAATTCACAGCTACGTACAGCAGACCTCCTATCAAACTTAGGAATTGATTGTTGTTCGGTAGTTGGCAATCCTCCTCCTCCTTCTGCTGTAGGTATGACGGATCTAGTGGAATTTTCGACGGTTTCGCATGGTCCAGGTTGAATCGGTCAGCTAGCTTCCGGATGTACTGACGTTGGCACAACGTATAACGACCTCCTGGCTCCTTCCTGATTTCAAGACCCAGAAAATGCTTGATGTCACCAAGATTCGTCATCGTGAAGTTTTCTTGTAGTACGCCGAATATTTCATTGAACTCTTCTTCAGTTTGTGTGGCAATGATAACGTCATCCACGTAGATTAGGATGTAGCTTATTCTTCCATTCTTCATCCTTACGTATAAGCACGGATCCGCCTTGGACGGCTTGAACTGCATCGATTTGAAAACGCTGTCAATCCGTTGGTTCCACACACGAGCTGATTGTTTGAGTCCATATAGGCTTTTCTTCAAACGGCAGACAACATTTGCTCCTCCTGAGTGGTACATTTCCGGTTGCTTCATGTATATGGTTTCATCCAGTATTCCATGAAGGTATGCTGTCTTCACATCAACGTGTTTGACAATCATTTTTCGTCGACTTGCTATAGTGAGTAGTGTCCGCATAGTTACTTGTTTGGCTACAGGTGCAAATACTTCGTCAAAATCCACTCCGTATTTCTGAGTGAATCCCTGCGCCACAAGTCTAGCTTTATGCCTTACGATGTCACCTTTTTCGTCTCGCTTCGACTTGAATAGCCATTTGCATCCGATGGCCTTCCTATTTGATGGTAGTTCGACTAGCTCCCATGTACCATTCTCGACCAGGGAACGGTATTCGTCATCCATTGCGTCCATCCATTCTTGAGACTTGGCACCTTTTAAAGCTTCAGCTGGAGTACGGGGGTCACTATCGCCAGCTGCATTATCCATAGTCACCAGTCCTTGTTGAGGTTGGCTCGTCACAAGATCCATGTTCCGGTTTGAATTCTCCATGGTGTCACCAGTTTCGTTCTCGTCACCAGAAAAACGATTTGACGACAAACCTCGACTTGGAAAGAAGAAATCACGCAGCTTGTCTGGAAGATAGCGCTCCCTTCCACTTCGTCTCAATGGTAGTGTTTCTTGTTGGAATGGAACTTGATGCTGAGAACATGTCGGAACTGCATCATCTTGAAATTCTTCGTCGCTTTCATCACTCGTGATAATAGTTTCATCTCTCGGCATTGTTTCATCGATTGCCTCAGCGGCTGTTACTTCGTCCGGTTCCTCGATTGCATCTTGAATGGGTTGAGGTTCGTATGAAGCTACTTCCACGTAATCCAAACTAACGATCTTCGATTTGGGGTTCACCGGAATCTGTACGTCTTGTACGACAGTCTGTGCTTGCTCGCTGAGAAACGTCACATCTCGAGACTTGACCAGCTTTCTTGATGCAGGGTCCCATAGACGATAAGCCTTCGTGTCCTCATCAAAACCGGTTAGAACGCACTCGAAAGCCTTCGGATCCCACTTCTTGCGTTTTTGTTTAGGGATGTGCGCCATTGCAGGTGATCCGAAAATACGCACGTGGGCTAGGTCAGGCTTCCTACCACTCCAGGCTTCTTCCGGGGTCATTTGGTGTCCTTTGGTTGGCGATCGATTTATTAAATACACCGCTGTCGCGGCTGCTTCGGCCCAGAACGTTTTGGGAAGGTGTGCTTCGAACAGCATGCATCTTGCTCTTTCAACGATGGTTCGGTTGCATCGTTCCGCCAGTCCGTTCTGCTCTGGAGTATAATCCGCCGAAGTTTGATGCCGTATGCCCAAACGCTGTAGGTGGTCTTCGAATCGCTTGTTCACAAACTCCTTGCCGTTGTCTGTTCGGAGAGTTTTTAGCTGCTTACCCGTTTGTTTTTCAGCCATGCTTCGGAAATTTTCAAATGCCTTGTAGACGCTTTCTCCAGATTTCTCCTCCAGAAAATAGATCCAAATCTTGCGCGATTTGTCATCCGTAAACGTCAGGTAATAGCGGCTGCCACCCAGAGACGAGACCTCCATTGGTCCGCCAATATCAGAATGTACCAGCTCCAGAAGTTCATTCGCTCTTGATCCTGATTTCGGAAATGGTAAACGCGTTTGCTTTCCCATCGCACAAACTTTACATTTCAGGTCTACTTTTGCTGTAGGGTGCTTCGAGACTTCCATACCGGTAACCATTCCATTCGTCAAACGATGTAGGCTTTTGATGTTGAGGTGTCCCATTCGTCTATGCCACAGGTCCAGGTTCTCCGAGGAAGAGCATGCCAACGCACTACGTGACACCAGTTGGTCCAACTTGAAAAGGTCGTTGTGTCTGGAACCAGTAGCGATGACCTGTCCCGATGGATTGATGACTTGAACTCCGTCCATGCTGAAATTTACTTCGTGGCCTCGCTTCACTATCTGGTTCACGGAAATCAAATTAACGGACAGTTCTGGAATTACCTGGACATCATGCATCTCTATTGGCGAATCTTCAGGGCAGCATTCGGGGTATATCTTAACCGTTCCTTTCGCAACGACGTTCATGGCACCTTTATTGGCTGCAACGACTTTTCCACCGCACTTACGTGAATTTTCCAGCAATTCTTCCGTCTTCGTGAAGTGGCCGGATGCTCCCGAATCAAAATACCAATTCTGATCATCCTCAGCGATCGTCGATAATACGGTACACCACGCTTTTCCATTTTCGTGCTTCGAAACCTTCACTGGACAATATTTTGCGATATGCCCGAACTTCTTGCAGTTTCTACACTTTGGACCGTTGCTTGCCGTTTTCGTATTTGCATCTTGCTTTTGCTTCCATACTTGCTTCTTGCCTGCGTATGCAGCCCCGGTTGAAGGTATACTTACTTCTTGCAAGAGTTTTGTTTTGATAACATCAGCACTTATCTTCAACCCGGAGTTCTCAATTGCCATTATCATTGGGCGATATTCTTCAGGCAAGCCGGCGAGCAGCAACGTCCCGATCCATTCGTCTCCAATATCGAAACCAATACCGCGCAACTGGTGGGCTGTTGCGATGATGCTGTTCACAAAGACCTCCATGGACGCACAGTTCTCCAGAGTTGTTGAAATCAGCTTCCTGAGCAGTCCGACTTTCCTAGTTAGACCGGAGTCCTCGAATGCTGCCTCCAAGCGCGACCACGTCTCCCGAGCTGTTGAAACGTCCTTGACGTGAACGTAGTTTACAGGATCCAGTAAGAGTATGATCTTGCCACGAGCTCTTCTGTCCTTCATCACGTCCACTTCCGCAAATGTTCCATCGGCGTTTCTTCCAGGCTTCACAGCGTCCCACAAATCTTCCAACTCCAAAAATGTTTGCACAGCAAAACGCCAGGTGGACCAATTATCGCGTCCCTGCAGCAACTGAATTGACGGCAAACTCAATGGATTGTGGCTTCGACTTGCACCAGCAGCGATCGTTCCAGCTTGACTTCGACCAGATCCGGTAGCCATGTCACCTCCGCCGTATTGCGTATTCATCTTTGTTGGAATTCCTTTGGTTCGATAAACTATTCTTCAGTACTTCAAAAAACTTTCTAGGCAAGGCCCATAACCTATTGGTATATAATCGGAGCCGTAGAAAGAACAACTTGTTCGTACAGTGGTTGAAACAGGAATGAAACTTTATTTAAACTAACTTAATGACATTTGGGAGTGTAGGGTTACTGTGATGTGTTTTAGTGTTCTACAGACTACTGTGATTGCTAGTCTTGACGCTTCACACTCCAATAGTTGTTCTTAACCAGCTATGGTAAAGATCTATAGGCTCTCTTTCGCTTTATGCTTTATTACAGTGCCCTTTTCAGGGCGCTGTTTGAACCCTTTGTGGTACGCTTATGCGTTAGTACCCTCTTCCAGGGATTTTTTTTTACTATTTCCCTGTCATTATCCCAATCCTTATTCTTATTTCCTTCCTTTTTCCTCAGGTAGATGATGAAATAAGCTATTATTATGGCGATGGCAAAAATGTCCCAAATGGAGGATAACGTGCCTCTGGAGCTGGCCTTCTGATACCTGATACATTTTTCCAGGATTTCTTTCTGGGAATCCCGGTAAAAGTACTTCTGAAGACATTTCAAAAGAAATCCCATTTCCTTAGGGAACCTTTATAGAAATCTCAGAAGGAATTCCAAGAGGCATCACAAAAATAATTCCTGTAGAATTTCTGGTACTACTGGGTGCATGTCAGATGAAACCTCTTTAAAAATTTCAGAAAAAAAAGCCTCCCGAAAGATCCACAGAGGTGTTTACGAAATACGAGCGTCAAATTGAAAAAAAAATATACCATTTATTGTCGAAAACCCCTCCCAGAGCAAATTTCTGGCTACGCCACTGCCGTGAGGTATTCGTAAGGGGTCAGTAGGTCGGCTCAAGAGGCACGTTCTCCTCCATTTGGGAAATTTGTGACATAGTTTAAAGGGGACTCCTGAGGGAATCCTCGAAGGAGCTTCTGGAGGAATCCAAGAAAGACTCTAACAAACTCCTTGAGGAATCTCATAAAAACTCCTTTAAAAATCACAGAAGAAACTTTTTAAGAACTCTCAAAAAAGGAAATCTTAAAAGGAACTTTTTGACGATTCCAAGAAGAAACTTCTTGTAATCTTGTGGATTCCCAGAAATAAATCCTGGAGGAACACCAGAAGAAACTGTTGGAGTAATTTCAACTGAAACTCCTAGGGTTCCCTCGAAGGAACCTCTGGAGAAATCATAAAAAGAACTCTCAGATCAATCTCTGCAGGCACACCTGGAGGAATTCCAGAAGGAGCTCTTGAACAAGGATGCCATATATACATATTTATCTGTATTTAACAGATTTTTGAGCATCCGTACAGATTTTGTTTTATATGGAATACAGATTTTGAGCTAGAGGAGCTATTTTATTTTTGTATGGGATACAGATTTTGGAAATAATTGATACAGATTTTACAACAAATCATCCGGCATCCCTGCTCCTGCATAAATCTTAGAAAGAGGAGGAATCTGAGAAGAACATGGCATGGGTCCCTGAACATTGCTGACTCTATTGACGAATAAGTAGCGTTATCGAATGCTCCCTCAATATCGTGAGAAGTTTAAGTGACTCTCTGCAATCTACTGAAGTTTGAGGTAGAATATCACTAAATTTTAGTCAAATATGTGTAGGGGTAGTCGGGGTAATTTGGCCAATGGGGCATTTTGAGCACCACTGGAAAATCACCTAAAATCTAGTAATTTTTGAAAATCCACCAAGGAGCTCCAATACTGGCCTGATATTGGAGCGATTGAAACATTAGAACGAAGTAATTTAGTCTCATAGTAAATTAGAAAAATAAAATTTTTAATTGTTGGCCAAATTACCCCGACGAGGGCTGAACAAAAACACCTCATAAGACTTCTCTTGTTTAAATACCTTAGATAACTTTCAAATTAGTTTGTTTTCTGTAATATCAAGCGAAGTATATTACGTTTGTATTGCATTAGGCGATATAAATTCTTAATCGAAAATAGGGTGCTCATATTACCCCGACGGTTTAAAATCGACGCAAAAACAACACTTTTTTTCAAAAATCATTTTTTGGCATTTAAACGCGATTAGACTATGATATTTTTATGCAACTAGTATAGCATTATCAGCAACATTCTGACCATACGATGTGCGAGAGATTCATCGCTGTTTTCTGCATCTTCAATCGACTTTTGCTTAAGGTTTCCAAATTACCCCGATTTACCCTACGATGTTATGCGGTTAGTTTCTTGCGTTCAGCCAGCAGTAAAATCGATCATTGCAGATACGCAAGAATTTGATATTTTCAGAAGTATTTCTAATGTTTAGTTTTCTATTCTAGAAAAGTTTTAGTGGCCCACGTCGTCTTGCCGGTTCATTTTATACTACGTATCCCTAAAGCTATCCAACAGCATCACTACTATACTGTGCTACTGCCTGCTCTTTTAAGCCGATGGAGCCGTATGGTACCCAAAGTGAAGATCGCTTCATACTCACCAGCTGAAAGATGTTCGGTCTCGCCTGGTTTCCAATCTGCAGCAAATCGCGAAAGCCCCGATTGACAACCAAAGCCACCGGGTCGCCGGCTCGTTCCAGCAGGGCATTCGTGGCCACCGTCGTTCCCATCCGGACCCAACCGATCAGTTCGGTGTTCACCAGACCTTCGGCCGTACGTGCAAGATCACCCGTCTCCATGGCCAGAATTCGGCGAATGCCTTCCGTCGGTGCATCCGGATAATTTGCCGGGTCCTCCGAAAGCAACTTCAGCGTACGGATACCGCCATCCGGTGTAATACATAGCACATCCGTGAAAGTGCCACCTCGATCGATAGCAAAGTTATATTTACCAACACTTGACATGATTGATGTAAATGCTCTTGACTCCGAACCTAGCACTAGTGAATCTTCACCTCGACTGATTGTCACTGTCGTCCGGTCGGCAATGAATTGCGCCTCAGAATGAGATAACACTTTTATCAACAATGTTTTACCGACAGATTACAGCATCATAATACACTAAATAAAAGTCTTTACTGATGCCAATCAAACAAAATTTTCACCCAAAGCAAGGCAATCAATCGAATTGTGTAACACTGCAATTGTGCGGGAGGATACTCTCTGGACTCAATGGAATGCGAATAGCTGCTGCAGCCAAAAAAGATTGGCTTGACTTTGGGCCTTTGCACTGAATAATTTAAAAACCGATGAATAATTGTGACACACACCACGGACTACAATACGGACAGAAGTTGGCGAAGCTCTAACAGAAACGGACAGCGAAATGTAAATAAAAATTCGACAATGCACGACTTAAAGCGACCACTGACTGACTGCTGCCAGCCAGTGCCAACAGCTGATAAGCTTCTGTGTATTTAGGCATCGGAGAATATACGGCAAACAGTCTGACACTCTTCGGGAATGCGCCTTCGCACAGCAGTGGGCTGAATGGAATGGAATAATGACCTAAAATCTATGTAATCTTTGATAGAAAAAATAATCAATGACGAAAAATTTAATGTTAAGGGGGGGGGGATATCCGAAAGTGTGACGAGCCAAGTTATTGGGTATGAAAAACATGCTTCGAGGGGGAAAGAGATCTAAAATATCCAAACAAATACATATATTTAGGCATATGATCGTCGTTAAGTCAATGTGGAATAGGCGATATTTTGGTAGATAAGCAAAGGAATTGATGGGGGAGAATGGCTTGTTCTACATCCGGTCTGGTCACGATCTTTATCGTGATAACACTAGTTTACAAAATAAAACAAAAGTCGTGAACTTCTAACAACGACCAAATTTTTTGAAGTACAATTTAGTACTAATTTCGAAACCGTGCTTTAAAAAATTTGAAGTAGAGCAGTTTTTGAGTTTTAGCTCAATATCGAGTTTTACAACTTTTACAAATATGGAATTTACTAAAATTCAAATATCTTGCGTTTTGTTCAACAAATTTAAAATTTTTTTCCATAAATTAAAAGCTGAATACAATAGCATTCGATCAACGCAGGTTTTGCGTCAGATTGATGAAATTCAATATATTGGCGAGTTTTAGGGACAATCTCCTTAAACTTTAGCCAAATTTCCAAAAATATATGAAGAAATGTATTTTTTCAATAAGAAAAAAACAATCTAAAAATTCTTTCTCAACGTTTATTTGACATATCATATGTAGGCGAGTTACAGTAAAAAATTCAGCTCAATCGGAGCATTGATTACGGAAAATGAGATGTGTGAAGTGAGCGACTTTGCTTAAAAATAGAACAAAAATCGATTTCAATTCATCAACCTTGTATGGAAAGTCGAAAAAATTTCCGCTCTACTGTAATTTTTTTCCTTCGCGTTTTTGAACTCAGGGCATGATTCTACACTAAAAATGATCATCAGCTGTAAACTAGTGTAATCAGAGTTTGTTTATATAAAGTGGGAGCAACAGTGAACTATAATTCGAAAGAAGCATATTATAATACAACGGCACGTTTTCGAGGCAGCGTTACCATACAAGGGCGAGCACGATCTGGTCACTCTAGAAGACTGCTGGAAAACAGTAGAAGCAGTCATCAACGACGCAGCCGAGACCACCATCTGGTACGCGAAAAGAGTAGACGAAACGAAGAATGGATGTCAGGAGGGGGAGTGTCGAGCGATTTTGGAGGAAAAGAATGCAGCACGGGCGCTAATGCTGCAGCAAGGGACCCGGCAGCACGTGGTAGAATTGGAGTGCGAAGGGTGGAACTGCAGTTCCGTTTCCAAGAAATACGGAAGTTTTACCAGAAGATCGAGTGATCGAAGTGATCGAGACGTGGGAGACTATGACAACGGAGGGAGCGACTACGCCTTTGCTGCAGAGAATTGAAATGGTTCAACTCACGCTGGGGGAAGTTAAGGATGCTATTCACCAGCTCAAAACCAACAAAGCAGCTGGCAAGGATGGTGTCGCAGCTGAACTCATCAAAATGGGCCCAGAAAACTGGGCTACCTGTCTGCATCGGTTGATAGTCAGGATCTGGGAAACCGAACAGCTATCGGAGGAGTGGAAGGAAGGGGTAATCTGCCCCATTCACAAGAAAGGCGATCATTTGTAATGTGACAACTTCAGAGCGATCACTATGTTGAACGCTTCCTACAAAGTGCTATTCCAAATCATCTTCCGTCGTCTGCCACCTAAAACGAATGATTTTGTAGAAAATATGAAACCGGCTTCATCGACGGCCGGTTGACAACGGATCAGATATTCACTGTACGGCAAATGCTCCAGAAACTCCGCGAATACCAGGTCCCAACGCATCACCTGTTCATCGATTTCAAAATCCTGAAGAAATCCCTGGATGAATAGGGAATCCTCCCTAGAGGAATTCTGGGAGGAATCCCTGGAGAAATTTCTGAATAACCCTCTTGAAGAATTCATGAAAGAATCCTTAGAGAAATTTTTGAAGAAATTCTTGGAAAAATCCCTTGAGGAATTTATGGAGGAACCTCAGGAGGAATGCCTGCAGAAATTTCTGGAAAAAAATTTGGCTGAATCCCAGGAGGAATCCCTGGAGAAATCCTGGAGGAATTCCTGAATGAAGTTCTGGAGGAATCTCTGGAAGAATCCTTTGATGAATTCCTGGTATGGTTTCTGGAAAATTCCGTGGAGGGTTCTCTGGAGGAATCCCTGGAGAAGAAATTCCTGGATAAATTCCTGGAGAAAACCCTGGAAGAATTCTCGGAGGAATCCTTGGAAAATTTCCTGGAGGAATTCCTGAAGATATTTCTGTCGGAATCCAGCAAGATTTCCTGATGAAATTCCTGGAATAATTGCTGTAGGAATTTCCGAAGAAATTTCTTGAGCAATTCCTGGATCAATTCCAGGAGAAACTCTTGAAGAAATACCTGGGGTAATTCCTGGAGAACTTCTTTGAGGAGTCCCTGGAGAAATTTCCCGGATGAATTTTTGGAGGAATGCCTGGAGGAAGACCTGAAATAACTCCTGGATAAATTCCGGGAGGAATTCCTGGAGGACTCCTGAAGAAATCCTTGAAGGAATTCCTAGAGGAATCTCAGGCAAATCTCAGGCAAGGATTGGAACACTCACTTGCAAAGAGTTAAACTCACTTGCTGTTTTCTCAGCACAGAAGCATGTAATCTACGAACGATGTATGGACAACTTCCGCTTTGTGGTTTTGTCTAAAAGTTTACCGAATTAGGTAGGGGTCGCACACGCATACCGAAGTCGTGAAGGTGCTATGTAAATTACACTCACCTCGTGGAGAGTCGCTTTCACAGCTCTATTACGGCTTTGGTATGCGTATGCGACCCCTACTTAACTCAGCAAACTTTTTGTCAAAACCACAAGGCGGAAGTTGTCCATACATCGTGTACGGACTGCAAGTTAGTGTAACTCTTTCCAAGTGAGTGTTTTCATCCCTGCTCAAGAGAAATTTATGTAGGAATCCCTGGAGGAATTCATGAAGTAATTTCTGAAGGGAGTCCCGGAGGAGTTCCTGGATTAATTCCTGGCGGAATTTCTGAAGGAATCTGGGATAATAACTTGTGGAGTTCTTGTTAGACTTATGTCATTGAATTACAACAAAGACAGTATCCTTTTTAGTACAGTGTATTTTTATATATCAAACACGCACATACACACACTATTACACTATCTCTGTAAACCACACGAAGTAGAAAGTAAATCCTTATTCCAAGTTCGTTTGTTAATCGTACCATAGTTCTTTCTCTGTACTGCGTATATCACAACAATTCTTGAAGGTATTTCCTGGTCCCTGAATGATATCCTGAAAGAATTCTTTAATTAATGCCTTGAGGAATCCCTATAGAAACCCCTGTAGGAATTCCTGAAGGAATCTCTAGACAAATCCCATGACAAATCTTTAGAGGAATTCCTTGTGGAGTCCCTGCATAATTCCAAGAGGACTACCTGGAGGAATCCCTAGAGAAATCCCTGGAAGAATTCCTGAAGAGTTCCAAGGATCAATTCCTTGAGGGAATTGCAGCAGGATTTTCTGAAAAAAAAAAAACCCAAGAGAAAGTACTGAAGAAATCACTGAAATTCTCGAGGAAATCCTAAAGAAATCCTTCAAAGAGTGCATAGAGGAACACTTGGAGGAATCCCTCTAGCAGTTTCTGAAGGAATTCCTGGAGGATTTCTTGAAGAAACCCCAGGAGGAATCTCGGAAGCAATCACTGGAGGAATTCCTAAGGGAATCCTTGAACAGTTCCTGGGGTTATGTCTTGGATTAATTTTGGAGGAGTTTCTGAAAGAATTCCAAGAAGGATTCCTGAAAGGAATCCAAAGAAGAGTTCTTGGAGGCGTTTTAAGAATAATCCCTGAAGTTGTTCCTGAAAGAATTACAGAAGGAATTCCCGGGTGAATCTCTGGACGAATTCTTGGAGGAATTTCTGAGAAAACCCCATCAGAAATCCCGGAAGCATTCCCATGAGGAATTCCTTAGGGACTCTCAGAAGTGGTTTCTTAACGAACCCTGGAATAATTTTTGTAGGAATCCCTGGATAAAAAATCTGAAGAAGTCCATGCCTGCAGTAATTTCTGGGCAAATTTTTGTAGGAATACATGGATGGACTCCTAAAGGATGTTTTGTACAAAATTATAAAGAAATTGCTGATTTTTTTTTTTTAATCTCTAGGAAATTTTCTGAAAGACATTCCTGCAGAAATAGTTTGAATAACTTCAGATCTCTAGCGGAATTCTGGAAGGACAAATCACTGAAGAAATCTCTGAAAGAATACCGGCAGAAATATCTTAAAAGATCTCTGTAAAAATTTCTGAAAAAAAAATTGTGGAAATTGCCCAGATGTTGGTTGATTTTCGACCGTCTCTATTTATTAATTTGCACAAAATTGGTCACAACTCAGGAACGGAGATAAACCACATCTTGAAAATTTCACAGAATATAGCTTATGGACTTCCTAAATAGTTTTCCGACTTTCCAACCGATTTTCCTCAACAGTAGAAAATTTTGTGGAAAACTTTAAAATTTCTGAGAAAATTTTCTCACGATTTTACAAAAAAAAAAAACATTGTGTCTACGAGAGCGTTGGAATAGAGGGCAAAGAAGACAGTAAGGTAGAGGCTAGAGAGTATTAGTTTTGTTTGCCGAATGTCAGCAAAATAATTGCCGAGATTTGCACAGCCGAGTACTCAGCAATCATCTCGGCAAAAGTTCAAGTTGCTGAGCGATCGGCAATCTTACATTTTAATGAAATGTCAAATGTTGCTGAAATACTCGGCAAATATTTTGCTGATTAATCGGCAAAAAATCAAAACAAAACACGGATTGCTGATTAATCAGTAAACTTAAACTTGTAATACATTTCCGAATAATGAAATTCTTTTTAAATCAATCATAACTAATGACAAGACAGTTACCTGAAATTCAACAACGTTTATTTGTCACTGAATCAAATTAATCTTCATTCTGCTACATAATTCGTCGCATGCATTTCATTGATTGTGATGCTGTAGTTCATCAAAAAGGTTTCCGGCAAGGCGTCTGCAACAAAAATTGAAAATCTGTTAATGTGCACTCACGCAGCACAACACTAAATCTTACCATCTTTTATTGATGCTTAAAGATTCTACGCTCACTGGAACACGGAAGTTCAACGTAAAATCGCTTATAATCTTAACTAAAACTTTGCTAAGCAGGAGGCAGGCACTCTCGGGAAACACTTGGAAACAAGATGGTGACGATGGAGAGTGCATTCGAGTGACAGCTGCCTTACTGATTGTCAGCAAAACGTAATGCATTTACCGAAATCTCGTCAAACGCAATTGCTGATTCCGGCAAAATCAATGATTACCGAATAGTTCAGTAAAGTTTATTTCCGAATTTCGGTATACGATGACCTTTTTTCGTATTTTCAGTAAATATTTTTACCGAGTATCAGCATAAGTAATTTAAATTACTGATTAATCAGCAAAATCTCAATTTGCCGTTCAGTCTCGGCATTTTTTATTGCCGAGCTCGAGAAACGGATTTAAGTGTGTAGGGTGAAGAATTGAGATGAGATTAGATGAGCTGAGGTTTTTTCGAGATACCTTCTGGAGTTCTTTCCAGGATTTCTTCAGGCATTTCTTTCGAGAATCTTCCCAGGTTTATACCCGGGACTCCTTCAGATATTGCTTCCGAGATTGCTGTACGGATTGCTCCGGAGTTCTCTTCAGGGATTTTTGCAGGGGTTGCTTTGGAAAATCCTGAAAGGATTCTTTTAGTTATTCTTTTCTGCATTCCTTCAGGGATTTGTGCTGGAATTCCTCCAAAGATTCCTTCCAGGATTCTTGCTGTGATTCCTTAAGGAATTCCTCAAACAAAAAATAAATAAAAAATATAGATTTATTCTGAGATTTTTTTGGGCAATCCTAGATCATAGAGACATCTTCTATGGTTCTTGAAGGAATACTAGCCCAGCTTCTGGCCGGCATTCCTGTCATGATCTCTCTAAGGATTCCATCAGATATTCCTTACGGGATTCTTTCAGAAATTTTAACCACCATTCTTTCATGGATTTCTGATGGAATTACTTCACAGATTCATTTAAGTATGTTCAGAGAATCCTAATGGAATTCTTTCTACGAGCCGGGATCCTCGCTCGGAATTTATACAGCAATTCCTCCCGGGATTTCTTCTGTGATTATTTCAGGGATTCCTACCAAGCTTTCAGCAGTGATTCCCTCAGAATTCTACCAGATTTGCCTATCAGAATTTCTTCGGTAAATCCTCCCTGGATTCCTTCAGGCATTTCTTCCAGGAATGTTCTTCCCCCCAGCGTACCCACCTGGAACGTGAGGCATTATAAGCTGAATTGGTGATAAATGTTAATGAGTACTTATGTACATGCTAACTAGTTTCGGTGAGGATTTCGGATATATAAAACTGATACTAACACTGACCACCACGTACATTGAAGTTCTTAGCTTTATTTTGAATTCGCCGAAACTTACAAACGAAATGTACAAAATAAAAAACAAACGTTGATGCTTTTCCATCTTTTTTGGATCTTACTCCCAAAATATGTACTCTTGATGAAAGTCTTTGAACGAGTAGCTCTCATAGTATAGTGCACGAATGAATGCGGATTTCTTTTAAGATTGGTTGTTTCCTTCCACTGGAGTTTTTCCTGTAACTTTACTTATGTAGGGAAATTGTATGATTTCTTCATATCTTTCGCCTCTCGTTGATTGTAACAACTTTTATTTTTCCTATTAATGTAGGTGAGGAGAAGATTGTGCACTCCCGAACCCGAACGTCCGGCATTACTATGGATTGATGCTGGATCATGCTCCAACTATACTGACCGTTGATTTAGTTGTGTTCATTTGCTAGCGCAGTTATTTGATGTGATTTTCTTTTACCGTTTTTGTTTGTTTGATTTATTATTACAATATCGGGTAGCTATGGGAGGGAATAAAGGATTCATTACACACTTCCATTTTATTTATATGTGTATAAACTGTTTCCTTTTTTAAGGATCACCACAAGAACTATCGAAAAATGTTCACTTTATCAGCAAAAAGGAAACAAAAAACCCGAGCTCCTCACAATCAAACCAGAGCCCGTTTGAAAATAATTTAGTTTTATCACAATTGGTTTTTGCTTCGCTCTAACGTTTCCGAATGTGTCGTTTTCTTGTTTCTTAATTTTGTTCATTTTGACCTTGTTCTAGAGAGTAAGAAAGTAACACTTGTGTAGTTGTTTATTCTGTCTGAGCGGGCTCATAAAAACCATTACCATGTAGATTTAAGATTTATAGTTTAATAAATTCTGTCATGTTGCTTACGGACTACACTGTGTGTGTGTGGTTACAGGGCTTTTGCTATCTCCCACAGGATCAAGTGATGCTGATGTGGATGAAGCAGTCTGCTCCACTCTAGTTTGAATAGGTCGATGCTGCACCGTTGCTGCCAGTACCATTCAGATGTTCGGCATTGATGGGCGAAGGGTTATCTGTGGATGATATAGAATTATTAAATAACTGATTTCTCTCTTAGTGGAAGAATGCTGCATGAAAATTTGAAGGAACACTTCTTTACGGAGATGATATGTGAAAACAACTATTATCCATCAATAATTTACGGTACTGACGCCTATACCTCTTAGCACTGCAAAATGTATGGGCTGAAAAACGGTGAGTCGATAAGGAGAGAGTCCAACATAGCTCTGGTCCTCACAAGTTCGTACCTCATGCTTTCACGGGTCAAGCGATGAAAAAGACCGCCAGCTAAGAGTTGTGTGCTTAGCTGGTAGTGCAGCCTGGGCACTGTTGTCCTTCTGATTTCAGCTAGATTGAGAAGGTACGACCCGAGCGTCTGTTCATCAAGGAGGAGCGGCTCAAACAGCGTCTGTTCTGACATCCAGCGGCTGAGTAAGAAACGCTGCACCACGCCCAGCTAGATCCAGAGTGGTAGCCCAATCAGCGTGGTCGTCCCAGTGTTTGTTGGGACGTTAAACAGAACTGGCACGATGGCTCTCCGGCGAGACAGGAGTGTTGGCGTAGGCCCAATAAGCCACCCGTAAAAATCCCCATTGCGAATAACATAGGAGAAAATACGACTCGATACAATCGGCAAAGACCCACGGGACGAAATAAGGACTACGATTGGAAACTTGGAACATGGAATTGCAAGCCACTAGGTTTCACAGGATGTGACAGGATAATTTACGACGAACTACATCCCCGCAACTTCGATATCGTGGCGCAGGCAGGAAGAGAGGAAATGTACAGACCGGTAATCGGGCGAAACAGCCTGCACGCCGTATCGAATGATAACGGCCAGCGATGCGTAAACTTTGCAGCCTCCCGTGGTATGGTTGTCCGAAGCACCTTCTTCCCCCGCAAGGATATCCACGAAGCTACCTGGAGATCACCCGACCATCAAACAGAAAACCAAATCGACTACGTTCTAATCGACGGTAAATTCTTATCGGATATACCTAGCCAATGTCCGCACATACCGCATTGCTAATATAGATTCGGTCTACTTAGTCGCTGTATGCATGCGCTCAAAACTTTCGACAGTTATCACCACGCGCCGAAGTCGAAGGTGGCGTGGTAACAGATCTAGGAGAACGTGCGCAGGAGATTGAAGAAGAATCCTCCAAGAGATTGAAGAAGAGGATAGCCGGTTGAAAAACAACAAAGCCGCTGGAGCAGATCAACTACCAAGCGAGTTTCTAAAATACGGTGGAGAAGCACTGGTGAGAGCACTACACTGGGTCATTACCTACCAAGATTTGGGAGAAGGAAGTATAACCGGAGGAATGGATGGAAGGTATCGTGTTTCCCATCTACAAAAAGGGCGACAAGCGGGTACTATCGCGCGATCACACTAACTGAGCGCCGCCTGCAAGATACTCTTTCAAATTTTATGCTACTGTCTATCGCCGATTGCAAGAGAGTTCGTGTGGCAATATCAGTCTGGATTTATGGGTGAACGCGCTACAACTGACCAGATGTTCGCCATCCGCCAGGTGTTGCAGAAATGCCGCGAATACAACGTGCCCACACATCACTTGTTCATCGATTTCAAATCGGCATATGAGATACAATCGATCGAGAACAGCTATGGCAGATTATGCACGAATACGGATTCCCGGATAAAATGATACGGTTGATCAAGGCGACGATGGATCGAGTGATGTGCGTAGTTCGAGTATCAGGGACACTCTCGAGTCCCTTCGAATCTCGCAGCGGGTTACGGCAAGGTGATGGTCTTTCGTGCTTACTGTTCAACATTGCTTTGGAGGGTGTAATAAGAAGAGCGGGGATAAACACGAGTGGGACGATTTTCACGAAGTCCGTTCAGCTGCTTGGTTTCGCTGATGATATTGATATTATAGCTCGTAAATTTGAGACGATGGCGGAAACGTACATCTAAACTAAAGAGTGAAGCCAGGCGAATCGGATTAGTCATTAATGTGTCGACGACAAAGTACTTGATGGCAAAGGGCTCCAGGGAGGAATCCCCGCGCCTGCCACCCCGAATTCATATCAACGGTGATGAAATCGAGGCGGTTGAAGAATTCGTGTACTTGGGCTCACTGGTGACCGACGACAACGACACCAGCAGAGAAATTCAGAGGCGCATTGTGGCAGGAAATCGTGCCTACTTTGGACTCCGCAGAACTCTACGATCGAATAAAGTTCGCCGTAACACGAAGTTAATCATCTACAAAACGCTGATTAGACCGGTCGTCCTCTATGGGCACGAAACATGGACCCTACGTGCAGAGGACCAACGCGCCCTTGGAGTTTTCGAACGGAAGGTGTTGCGTACCATCTACGGCGGAGTGCAGATGGAAGACGGGACTTGGAGAAGGCGAATGAACCACGAGCTGCATTAGCTGCTGAGAGAACCAACCATCGTCCATACCGCGAAAATCGGGAGGCTACGGTGGGCGGGTCACGTCATCAGGATGTCGGATAGCAACCCGACTAAAATGGTTCTCGATAGTCATCCGACCGGTACAAGAAGACGTGGAGCGCAGCGAGCTAGGTGGGTCGACCAAGTGGAGGACGATCTGCGGACCCTACGCAGAGTGCGGAACTGGAGACAAACAGCCATGGACCGAGTGGAATGGAGGCGGCTACTATGTACAGCAGAGGCCACCGGCCTTAGCCTGATCGGTAAGTAAGTAAGGTAACGCAGCTGAACCTGAACCACTATGACGCAACTGAGCAGCTGAGCTTTGTCAGGCGGTTTCAGAGTGGGGAACGGATATCGCCTTCATAGCGGACACATATCGAGTACCCGCTGGAAGCTGCAGTTGGGTCGCGGATGGATCTAGAAAAATGGCGGCTATATGGACGATGGGTAAATACGGCGTAGTATCATAACGTCCGAGCACGGTGCTCCCCAGACCGTTATTATAAAATAAAAATCTCCATCCAATCGGTGCCCATCATTCGTTTTCTATGGCTATCCTGCATGTCTAGACAAAATTTGAAAAAAATCGTAGGGCCCATTTTTGGGTTACGCCCTTTTAGAGGACGAAAAGCCCAATATTCAAAGAAAAAATCGAAATATTTAGTACTCAATCATTTTTTAACGATTGTGATGAAATATTTTCTTGAAGAATTGTATTGCATTGAGGAATAGATTTGTTTAGCATAGTTTTTGTTGAAATAATTGAAGAAAATATGACGTTTTCGTGAGTTGACATAAATAAAAGTGTATTTATATGAAAATATTTCAATAATATTTGTAACTTCTCAGGTTCAAATACGGTAAGAAAAACGTGACTGTATTTAAACAAAAACAATGAAGTAAATGAAAGGAAAGCTCTGAAAAAGAGTAATTTAGCATAACATGTGAAAAGGGCCTAAGTGCTTTTTGTAATCAAACACGTTTCAATCGCTGTAAGGCCCAACTGTACCCACGAATATCTGCACCCTTTACCGATAGCCCGAAGATTGCACTTTCAGAAACATGTTTGTTTACATAAAGCACTTAGGCCCTTTTCACATGTTATGCTAGAAACGATATTATGTGTGTTTGAATAAATTGGCTTTGACGGAAGCAAAAATGCACTCACTCCAATGGGAAATCCCATTTGTATCTGTCACCGTGTGCGACCAAAAGTATAAACAAACGTGTTTTGTCTCGTTTTGCTCACGTTTGCCATACGACTCCCGCCAGGCGGCAGCACTGCAACGCCGTCAAGGCCTATGGAAGAAGAGCTGTTGTTTTAAGCCCTTTACATACTAGTTTTATTCGCACAAGACAAAAAAACGAATCAATTCTGTATGAAATCATGAACACCAATATGTGATGATTTATAAATTTTTAATGATAATTACATCTAATCAGATCCCTGGGCTGAAAATCTCGTTAATAAAGATAATAAATAATAATCTAATCAGATATGTATTGTATTTGAAAACGTAATATTTTGAATAAGAATGTAGTGTATTATAAATAATAATACCTACACTGAATGCCGCTTTACGGTGATAAAGACCACAAAAATGTGTTTAAATTTACTATCGGTGCCGGAGCGGTGGAGAGAGACTTTTCGCTCACTGTTGAAAACGACTCAAGGCTACTCGCCTATGTTTTCACTAAATAGCAAGGTTGGTTTTAAGTACTATGAAAAAGGTAGCATTTATGCATAGTAAGGGAACTGATACCTTACGTAGATTATGAACAGCGCCTAAATTGAAATGAGCTGCGCAATTATATAGATATTTCTTTAGAAAATTAAATATAAACAGACTTGCTTTGGCATTATCGTTTAACTAAGTCTCTTCAATTGCATCTCATGTCCACATATCTTTTAATAAGACAACACGCTACCAGGAGGCGTTTGTGGTGCGATAATCATGTTTTTCAATAGTATATTTAAACACATTTTTGTGGTCTTTATCACCGTAAAGCGGCATTCAGTGTAGGTATTACTATTTATAATACACTACATTCTTATTCAAAATATTTCGTTTTCAAATACAATACATATCTGATTAGATGTAGGGTAATTGATCCGATCATGGAGGAGTTAAGCGCTGGGTTCATGTTTAAACCACAATTGTATCGCCCCAAGCAAACTTTTTACATGGATTGAATTGAAAATAATAAAATCCATCCTTAATCTACGGGAAAATAACGAAATATTGCCACTTTGATGTTGTTATGAGCATTTTATTCGTTTTTATCTGAAAGATCATTGTGTTCCTAATGTTGCGGTATGTGTTCCTAATGTTGCGGTATTTTGTTCCTATTGTTGCGGTATCCCATTGAAATCATATGGGATACCGCAACATTAGGAACACTACCGCAACAATAGGAACACAGCAGCAAACACATTTATGAAAATATTTTTTTTAAAATAGGTTTTTGGGCAAATCTTAAGCAAACAAATGGTACAATCTCATAATTTAAGCACCATACATCTATTAAAAATACCTTTTGGTAACATTTCAGTCGAAAAAGTGCTCAATTGCCATTACCGCAACAATAGGTACTACCGCAACGATGGGAACAATTACCCTAATTGTCATTAAAAATTTATAAATCATCACATATTGGTGTTCATGATTTCATACAGAATTGTTTCGTTTTTTTTTTGTCTTGTGTGAATAAAACTAGTATGTTAAGAGCTTAAAACAACAGCTCTTCTTCCATAGGCCTTGACGGCGTTGCAGTGCTGCCGCCTGGCGGGATTCGTATGGCAAACGTGAGAAAAACGAGACAAAATACGTTTGTTTATACTTTTGGTCGCACACGGTGACAGATACAAATGGGATTTCCCATTGGAGTGAGTGCATTTTTGCTTCCGTCAAAGCCAATTTATTCAAACACACATAATATCGTTTCTAGCATAACATGTGAAAAGGGCCTAAGTGCTTTATGTAAACAAACATGTTTCTGAAAGTGCAATCTTCGGGCTATCGGTAAAGGGTGCAGATATTCGTGGGTACAGTTGGGCCTTACAGCGATCGAAACGTGTTTGATTACAAAAAGCACTTAGGCCCTTTTCACATGTTATGCTAAATTTCTCTTTTTCAGAGCTTTCCTTTCATTTACTTTATTTTTTTTCTTGTTTAAATACAGTCACGTTTTTCTTACCGTATTTGAACCTGAGAAGTTACAAATATTATTGAAATATTTTCATATAAATACACTTTTATTTATGTCAACTCACAAAAACGTCATATGTTCTTCAATTATATCAACAAAAACTATGCAAAACAAATCTATTCCTCAATGCAATACAATTCTTCAAGAAAATATTTCAGCAAAATCGTTAAAAAATGGTTGAGTACTAATTATTTCGATTTTTTCTTTGAATATTGGGCTTTTCGTCCTCTAAAAGGGCGTAACTCAAAAATGGGCCCTACGATTTTTTTCAAATTTTGTCCAGACATACAGGATAGCCATAGAAAACGAATGGTGGGCACCGATTGGATGGAGATTTTTATTTTATAATAACGGTCTGGGGAGCACCGTGCCGAGGCCATTATGTCCCAGGACTTTATGGCGCATTTTTCCGTGGCATAACGTCCGAATATGCAGATACGCCATGAAGTCCAAGGAAAGAAGGCACATAGGATTTTATGACATATCCAAAGTTTTGAACGTTATGTCGCAAAAAAACGCGACTTGACGACCGGGACAGTATGGCCTCGGACGTTGTAGTCCGGCCCCGGTAAATACCCCGTCCAGGAGTTGGTGTCTACTACCTATAAGGGCAAGTATAAGGGCTTCGTGGTCGGGGTCTTCTTCTATAGCTGTTATGCACCTCCGCGGTGGTCAGTCGAGCAGTTCACGCAAGTGCTGGACCTTATGACGACCGTGCTCTGACAGGATGAAAGCCGGTGGAAATAGCGGGTGACTTCAATACTTGGGTCGTGGAATGAGTAAGCCGTTTCACGAATCAGCGGGGTCAGATCCTGCTAGAGACACTGGCCGTACTAGATGTCAACTTGGCTAATGTCGATACTACAAGTGCCTTTAGTCCGAACGGTGCGCAGTCGAATTTTTGTAGTCCTGGCCTAAGAAGTAGTTCGAATTGGACAGTAGACGATAGCTACGCTCAAAACGATCACCTGGCGGTTCACTACAGTATCGACTACAACAACAGCAGGCAGCGGGTAGAGGAAGAGGCGACTAGGCCAAGGCCAAGCCCTCGAAGATGGAAGACGAAGGAGTATTTAGGGAGGCGCTCCGTCGTGAGCGAAACTTACTTGGTTTAGCCGGCGACGAGCTGGTAGCGGTTCTCTCGCGTGCGTGCACCCTAGAAAGGGGCTGTCCCCCCCTCCTCCCATAAACCCTTACGTAATTAATGGACAGCCCCAAATGAGAAACCACCGGCTTACCTGCTAGTGGATTCAAGCGATTGCGGACCTGCGCCGCGCCTGCCTACGGGCTATGTGGTGGATGGAGCGAAAATAACGACGGGTGGTGTTGTCGCGCTCGAGATCGAGGTAAGGGCAAGCAAAAAGGCCTGTCTCCGTCAGAGTGCTTACCGCATGCGAGTAGGACACAACTCCAGACAATCTTGTCCAGAGGATGTGTAGCGACGAGTTTGACTGGAAGCTGTTTCACCCTCAACGTCTTGGAACTACGGAGGAGGTGGCGCGTGGGCACGAAGAATGGCTTGTTCAGACGCAGTAGGTGGTCCAGGGATTCGGAGTTGGATTCGTAGGTTATACAGGTGTCCTGCGGTCGAAATCGGGCCCTTGCAGCGATTAAGCGGCCGCGGAGAAAACATCCTGGTTGCTGTCGTGGCGTCGATCTGCTGGGTTGGATTCGAGCCCGCCGTTGGAAATAGATCCCCGGAAAGGGCCGGGACAAGTGGAGGCCCTACTGTCAGCAACCTTCTAGTGCATCTACGACGGCCTGAAGAGTAGTAATATCCTTGCCTCCAACAAAACAGGGCACGGCCTGCCCGCCTTCCGAGGGCAAAGGGAGTGGAGTGATGAGGACTACTCGAGAAACTGGCCAGCATGCTATCTTGGTGGACTCTCCAAAGCGAGTCATCGATGTTCGTTGCGAATTCCCCGAATTGTCAAACGGCGCAGTATCATAACGTCCGAGGCCATAATGTACCAGGACTTAATGGCGCATTTTTCGGTGGCATAACGTCCAAACATGTTCGTGTGCCACAAAATCCCAGGAAGGCACATAGGGTATTTTTACGCATCTAAGTTTTCGGTCGTTATTTCGCGAAAAAAAAAACGCGCCATAACGATCGGGACATTATGACCCTGGACATTGTGATCCGACCCCAACTCAAACGTGAAATCTGTGCTGCTAGACGTCAGTGAAACATTATGTGTATCATTGAAGAACACTTCACGGATGCAGGTCTTCATCAATAAATGGCTGCGGTATATAATTCGTACATTGTGGCCTCACAATTGGATCTCCAACGTGAAGTTCAATCGTCGATGTCATCAAAAACCGATAGTGGTAGAAATTCGGGAGCGAAAGTGGAGGTGAGTCGGCCACACTCTTCTCAAGAGTCGCGAAATACGAAGGCGCAGAACGCCAGACAACAACCCTGCAGAG
This sequence comes from Aedes albopictus, assembly GCF_035046485.1. Classification (NCBI taxonomy): domain Eukaryota; kingdom Metazoa; phylum Arthropoda; class Insecta; order Diptera; family Culicidae; genus Aedes; species Aedes albopictus. Next base: position 10,094,943 of record NC_085138.1, read on the forward strand.
GTGATGATCTCCAAGGGCGGCACAAGAAGATGTGGAGCGGATGGACTTGATTGAACGTAATCTGACGAGCACCAGGTGTTACCGAGAAAGGAGAGTGTCAGCTACAAAACGAGGATTGTGTTACCATAGCACATGAACAAATAATAATGATAAACAAAAAAACAAAGGAAAATGTGAATACGAAATAAAAACAACAAAACTGAATTTTTGTTTTAATATAAACGTGCATTTGCTTCACCTTGCTTGTTTTGTTTCTTCTGCTTTTTTTACACAGGTTCCTCTCGATATTCGCTAGAGTGATAATATTTGTGTTGCCATTGTTTAATCGCTAAGCTAATACTACCAACTATCAAATAGTTTCCTTAACGCATCATTTTTTTTCATCTCTCTTTTTCCCTCCCATCATCGTTCGATTACAAGCATTTTACCATAGTATGTATAGTGTCTCTCTAACCTCTAGCCTAATCAAGAAGAAGACTGTTTCTTCATCATCCGAATATACTCGCGTTTTTTTTTTGTTTGTTTCATCGCAACATTGTCAGTATGTACCAATCATTATTACGTCCTCATAAAATAGTTTGATTCTATTTGTTTTTTTTTTATCTTTCTTAAAGCTACTACAACGAACACATTTCATCATTCTTAAATTCACGCGCATTCCTTCTTCTCAGCACGATGCGCATTGTTTGCTCTACAGTGTTCCATTTTTCTTCTGCTCCATTCGTTCTGATAAGTTTATCCTAAGCTAGATGTTGTTTTTTCTGTCTTAAAATACTAAAGCGATCATATTCGTTTCATTCATCATCACCAATATATTCCTAAGTGTCCACTTGCATCAGTGCGCAAACTAATCTCCGAATAAGTTAGTCTGTTTTTAGTTCATTTTTATATGTAACATTCTACCATTATTTTATACAGTTCATCAAAATGTTCAATTGTAGTAATTCTCTCTTGATTATGCATCGGTTGGTTGGTAGCTTTGCATCGTTTCTATACGTATTTATTATAAGTATAATCCTACTTACTGTATGTGTGTGTGTCTATACAACTCTCACACAACGCGAGAGGTATCGGTTTTTTTAAGAGAACAAAGAATTTTACTTCTAAGCTAAGTCCCAATCACAAGCATTCGTACGCAAACATCATCGATTTACCACCAATCGAACGATATAAACTCAATGAATTAAGCACTAAATAATAGTCAATATAATCAAATAAGATAGATAAACGAATAGTAATCAATCATAGTGTATAATAAACGTAATCGGGTTGACGGCGAATTCGAAGTGTGCTGGTTAAATCTCTCTCACTTATTACACGTGACTGTGAATAACAACTTGGTAGTTTGATGGTACGAAAACCAAGGGAGCGGCATAAGGTCGTTTGGCATAAGGTCACTTGGCATAACGGTCATTTGGCATGCCAAGTGACCTTATGCCAAACGGCCTTATAGCAAATGACACAGACCCGAAAACCAAGCACCCTTGAGCTTGGTTTCAATTGTAGGGACCTGAATCGCACCAAGCCAGCTAAGTAAGACGATCGTTTGCTGTTTCGGACTTACGATTTTGGTGGAGCACTACAACTGCTCTTTCAGTAGAAGGTTGAGGCGCCAATCAAGGAAAAAAACAGGGATCTTCTGGAAATTTCCCCTGGTTTCCTATCGATATTTTTCTCAACACAAACGAAAAATCACAGGAAGAGTTCATGGAAAATTTGCGGGAACTCGCAAAAAATTCTCCGTGGAAATTTTGGAAAAAACTTCGGACTTGAGTTAAATGAGAAACCTTAGGAAAAAATCTCGGTAGAGACTACTCTTGGAGAAATCCTCGGTAGAATCTTGAAAGGATCTCGAAGGGAACTTCTAGAGAACTCCTTGAAGAAGATTTATGGGAGAATGCAACAAACTTATAAGAGAAATCTCATGAAAATCGTCGCAAAAATTCCCAGGAGAAAATCCGAAAAAAATCCCTAAGAGAAATCTTGGAAGGAATTCTATGGACGCAGTTCTTAGAGCAATTTTTTCCGGAAAAGAAACTAGGTGGGAATCTTGTTGGAATCCTGGAGATTTTCCTGAAGAAACACCCAACATCGACAAGACAAAATTTTCCGAATTCAACGTACTTTTGGACCACTGTGCGTTGTAAATCAACCGTAGCCGATATCGAACCTGGTTTTATTGAAATTTATTGAAACTTTCAATCTGTACACATCTTCCATCCGAGACTAACAAACCGCGTAAATAGCGATTCTCAACGTTACATTTCTAAAAGCACGACCCAAAACACACTATCGGTTCTCCTTTCCGACTGTGGTCGTTGTCGGGGTGGTCGTAGCTGAGACAGCACCACCACCCGTCGTAGGACCATTCCCGTGACTGTTGTTGTTTGGCTGTTTCTGCTTGTTGCCTAGCGCTTCGGAGGCATTTTTCGGACCACCATTACTGCTGTTAGCACCATTGCGGGCCAGCGGATCGCCACCGCCGGCGGAACCCTTCTCATCGCCGCCACGCTCTTTGTGGTCGTTCTTACTATTGCTATTGCTAACGTTACTACTATTACTATTATTACCTGAAGTGGCAGCTTGGGAAGCAGCCACGGCCGGAGGCGTTCCAGCGATGGCTGTTGTTGCTGAAGCTGCCGCAGGCGGACTTCCGCCGGCGCCTCCGCCGTTCAGTGGAGACTTTTTGTCTCCGTCCGTTTCGGAGGACGACGGGGGACCTCCACCGGCCGCTGGCGATGATTCGCTTCGTTTGTCTTCTTTTGTGATTGTATCCGCTGCTGCAAGAGGGTCGTCCGAGCCGACGGCTCCGTTGCTGTCCTGTTCGGGTTTCCGGGGACTCGGGGACGTTCGTTCTTCTGTGACCGCTGCTGGCACAGGAGAACCGGTCGTTAGATCCGCCGGGGGTCCGTTGGTTTTGATTAGATTGGAACTATCTAGCGGTTGGTGTTGCTGGGAAGCAGGTGCCGATACCGGCGGAACTGATACTCCGGGTTTGACCATTGCCTGTGGGGGTGGTGGCGGCGCCGAAGCCGATTGCGGTGAATCCTGCTGCCGGTGAGGATGATGGGGATGATGATTGTGGTTGTTAATACTAGCGATGTTTGTACTATTTACAGATGACATTGGTGGGCCTCCGATGGTGGCCACGGAAGGAACTGAAGTAGGAGGAACAGAACTGCTATTGTTGGTGGATGTTGTTGGAGGCGTTGCAGTCCGGGCACTGTTGGCCGACGATAGAAGATTACTTCCGGCTTTGCTGCTCAGGGCAAGGGGACTTGGGGAACTGTGGTTCGGAAGCGATGCCGATGAGTAGTAGGGATGGGAGTGAGAATGATGGGGCGGAAGGGCAGCAGTGCTGATGATGGAAGGATGAGATTTGGTCGACAGGGACAATGGCGCCGAGTTCAGCTGTGGGGAGGGTGAGGACAACCCCGGCGATCCAGCTGATAGATTGAGCGATGCGTGGGCCGGCGGTGGAATATGTCCCATGCTCAGATTTTGAGCTCCTGGTAAGCCCGAAAGACTCAGACTACTCATGTGGTAGTTGGAACTCATCGACGACGGGGGTAAGCTGTGGCTGTAAGCCGCTAAGCTAGTCGGAATTGATGGATGTCCGCCCAGACTGGTCGGTGGTGGATGCGACATATTCAGCGAGGACGCTGGCGGCTGTTGTGGCACTTGTGGTAGACCTAGTCCCATTCCTAGACTTAGCGATGGATGTAGCGGATGGTGCGGCGAGGGAAGCCCTGGGGCTCTCATCGGAAGTCCGAGTCCCGGTGGAAGGCCCATCGGGAAAAATGGCCTAGTCAACGATGCGTGGTGCATCTGCAGGTGCGATGCAGCCAACATCCGCTCACGTTCTCTCTCACGCTCCCTTTCGCGTTCTCTCCTTTCTCGTTCTTCCTTTTCTCTCATTTCTCGTTCTCGCTGTTCCTTCTCCCTTTGCTCCTTTTCTCGCCTTTCTCTTTCTTCTTTCTCCCGTTGTTCCTTTTCCCTCTGTTCTCTCTCCCGTTGCTCCCGCAGTTCCTTTTCCCGCTCCATGGCTTCCCGTGCCTCCCGGGCTCGCTCTTCCTCCCTCATCCGCCGTCGTTCTTCATCCAGTTTCATCTGTTCGTGGATACTTTGCGCCCCAATCCCCATCCCGGGAATCATTCCGGCGTACAGGTTCGGCCCATAGGGGAGACTCGAGTACAAGGGATGCGCAGCTGCAGCGGCTGCCACCGCTGCGGCCGAGTGGTGATTGGCCGCTCGCAGCATCGAAAACCGGGGATCCATGTAGATGGACGGATCGTGGTACGCCAGGGCCGCAGCAGGGTTGAACATGTTGCCTGGAATCAGCATTGCTTTCGTCAGTGCACTTGTTTGATGAGGAGGGGTATTAGTATTTCTATTATACCAACCTGGTGGCAAGCCGGGAATCGTGCCGAAACTGGCGTACGCATCCATAGGAAAGGAACCGGCCGGGTGGGTCAACCGTTCGTCCGGCCTGTACGGTTGGAATCCGCTGCGCGCTAGCAGTTCCGCTGGCATTGCACTCGCACTGGGTGGGTTGAGACGTTGTATCTGAGGGGTGAAGAGAGAGGCAGAGAATTAGCTTTTGGGCGAATGAATTGATGGGTGACATTGCACTGAGATAGACGTACGTATAAACAAAGGTAAATTGGTGAGTTCATTTCATGCTATCTTCGAGTTATCTAGTCAGACTGAGACAACGAAAATTTAAAAAGTAGAACAGCACTTCAATTTAAGAATTGTCATTCTTAATGGTTCGCCTTTGACTTTGCTGAAACCGATGTTGTGAACATTCAACTAGGGTAAGTGTTCCAAATATGGTTATAGTACCAATCATTCACCATAGTTGGTTTTCACTTTTTAACGGTGTAAACCAACAAGAAAAAAATGTGAACAACAGATCACGTTCACAAAAGATGGTTGCACTCATTTAAACTCCACATTTTGCTCAAATTATGGTAGAAATAAATAATTTTCTTTGAAATTTCGGCTTCCTTGCACCCTTTTTCGCCATAGTGTTCCAGTTATGTCTAATCCCATAAGCCATAAGGAATCCAGGCAAATAGTGCGAAAAGGAACCGAAGTTAAAAAATGTAACCATAATTGGTACAGAGTTCCTATCATTGGCACACGCTGTAATAAATACTTAAAGTAGTTTTGGCTCCGTTTCTTTATTTTTCCTGTAAAGTGTGTTAACTTAGCTATCTTTTAACACATTGATGACATTCGTTGATCTTCTCGTTATTTTTGTACAAATAGTTTTCCTTAGTAGTGCCATAATTGGTACATCCACCCTATCTTCAAACAGAAGTAGCAAACGCATACTGAAGAATGAGGGAAAGGTCAGATGCACTGAGCAAGCTTTTGTTTCCACGGAAAAGTGGAAGATCCCCCCGGATGTTAATTCGGGAACAAACTAAGTTTAGAAGGTGTCGAAATCCTCGCATGACTTATTCGCGCTCTGATATCAAGCAGATGTATCCGGCAAGACACCGGGACAATACTGTCAATTCCAATTGAAAGCTTTATTCGGGATTCATACAGCAATTCCTGCCCAATGATTTCTCCATTTGGAACTATTTTTAGTATTTCCCGTTGAATTGTTTTTAGGCTTCCTCATACAATTATTTCCGGAATTTCTCATCCAATGCTTATCCCATATTGGGATTCAAAATTTTTCTCGTTATTTCTCCACGGAGCCCTGCAGGAATGCTTGCCGAAATTCTTTTTTGAAAATCTTTCAGCATTCCTCCCTTTTGAAGGATTTCATCAGTGGGTATTAGTAGATAGGCTCCGAAGGCACGTTGTGAAATTTATGCCATGCTCGAAATTCTTTTGGAGTCGTGCTACTTGGAAATTGTTCTGGAACTTCCACAAGAGTTCCTATAAGGATTTTTTTTCCACAGATTTCTGGGATTGCTACAGGAATTCTTCGAAGGGTTTCTCCTGGAGTTCCTGCCAGGGCTTCCCTTAGAGGTTTATCGGTATTTTTTAGTGTTTCTCCCGCGGTGTCTGTCAACATTTCTACAGCCATTCAGATAGGATGTGACAAAGGGTAGGTATTATAGGCAGGTTTGTTCTCTTCGTCATGGGGGGTTTTTGTCGACCAAATTGCCTGTAATTTGGTAGTATAATTCAGCTTGGTTGGGAATGATTTGAGGCCAATTTTGAGTTCGATAGGTTTCAAAAAACCACCCATGACGAAGAGAACAAAACGGTCGAAAATACGTAAGTTCCCCTATATCTCTAAGATTTTTGCGGGATGTTTCGAGAAGTTTATCCCGAGTGTTCGCGCGTCTATCCTTCCCCTCATCGATAGGAACTAGTTCTGTTCTTCCCCTCATCGATTTCAAGCTAGTGAACGTCAACAACATCCGTCTCCGTTCAAGCATAGTTGACGGCGAAAAACGACAGGAAGAATTTTTGTTAGTTTAAGCGCAGCCATTGTAGAGAAAGGAATAAATAAAACTACAGTCCGCAAAATCGAGTGCTTTTCTACATTTTTATTCCGTCTTTCGATTCGAATTCGGGTTTCCTCCTCCGGCGCTCAAGTTTCGTGTTTTGTCGATCCCGCGTACACCGAGCTTTCTTCTAAATTACCTTCCGCGTTTTCTCCCAGAAGTTTTTTTTTCAGAAATCTCTCGCGGATTTCGCTTAGTTTTTCTCAGATTTTTTACCACAGATCCTCCTGGATTTTTTTTTAAGTTCCTTCAGGGATTTCTCCTGGAGTTCGTTGTGCGATTTGAACTGGATTTATTCCCGATATTTCCACCGAGTTCCTTCCGTGATTTTTCTAAAAGTATTTATCGGGATATCTATCTATCGGATTTCCTCCTCGGATTTTCTTTAGAAAATTCCAAGTGGAATTATGATAGAAAACAGGAAGAATTTTCTAATAAATCTGAGTGAAATACAGTTTGGAATTTCAGAAGAAATTTCGAGAAAAATCCTCAATAACACCGGGGGGAACTCTTACAAAAGTCTCCGGTGGAATGTCGGAAAGGGGTTCAAGGAATAACGCCAGAAAGAATTACGAATACCGAGAATGATTTCGTTAGGTTTTCCTGAAGGGATTTTTTGCGTTCCTGGAGGGATCCCGAGATAAATCCAAATACGAACCAAGAGCTTTAGAAGACATTTTGTGTTGAAATCCACGAAAAATTCCGCGAGGAATTTTGGATACTGTTGGGGACAACTGGAATGCGAATAGCCCCTACCTTAGTGTGGGTCATCGGAACCGTTTTCTCAGATCAAAGCTTTTTTGGTCCCGTTTCGGGTCCTGAGTATCTGTGCAAAATTTGAGCACGATCGGTTGCGTCTACACTTTGCGCATTGCAATTGAAATTTGTATGGGATTTTGTATGGGAAAACATACTTGGTGGGGCTGGCTCACCGACACTTCCGGTCCGCTTTAGTGCTTTATGCATCATTGTGGCCAGGTGTTGCTCTAGTTTTTCCAACTGTATTGTAAAGCATGAGCGGTGATCCTTGGCATTCTTGTGTAAATTGGGGTAGGTACTCGAAATGTTGATCGATCACCGATTATTGCTGGCAGATGCAGTGGAAAGTTTGTCTTAATACGTATCAATCGTCTCTGACAAACGAGAAAAACTGACTTCACTGATTACCTGTCTCTGAGCAAAATTTGGTTTAGAGTCTTCAGTCTCCGATTAATCGCTTCATGTTTGATGGAGGTTTTTAATCCAATGGGTTACATAGCCGCTATCCGAATGAAGAGAGTAATATTCCGCGTAATATATCACAAATCGAAAGAGGTACGGTACATTACGTGGAGCGGATATACTGAATTGGGTACCAGACCAAGTCCCTGCTGGGTGGCGCTAAATAGGTGAGCCATAGACAATAGAATCGTCAATGTCGTAGGGCATAGTATGTAACTATTGTCGAAACAACACTATTTTTGGTCATTGTCCTAGGACTATTTTTGGTCATTGTCCACTAAGCGCATAACTATGTTAGGGTCAAGATTAGGATGAAATCATTGGTAAAATATAATAACACTTTTTAGTTTGTGTAGTTAGTTGAACTAGTGTTAACTTTTTATTGGGACATTTTCTGTAGGTTTATTCTGGATTACAATGCATTAGCTGCCCTTTAACTGAATTATTTTATAACAGTAAACAACATTATTCCTTCTTGATAAAAGATGTATGGACATAGAATTGCCAAACTATACATCTGATCAGATATTTATCCGGTATTAAATTTGGGGTAGAGAGTTAAACACCTACGGAAAATAGTTTTTCAATGTCAGACAAACATCACATGAACACAGCCACCAATGTACCAAACCTTCTCTACTGTCTTCTCATTTCGCGGCTTCCTATCCTCAATTGAACTTATCTGACACTAGTTAGGACTGTCTGTGGGAGATCCGGGTTTCTAATTCTGTGTAGGACTTGTTAAAACGGGATGCCTGATATGTACTGCGGACAAATGGGCTGGAAGTACTGAGCAATCACAATTACTGTCGTACTAATCATATTAAATGCATGCTTTTCTACTTACATCCCGAACGTCGCCAACCGGCAAAGAGGACATGACGAAAAACGCGAGATGGCCCTAACAAAAAACTAGAAAGACGATGAAAATGGTCACCGATGCAACGATATGGAAACAAAATAGATGAGAAATTATCGACCAAATCATAATCTATGAACATATCGCTAATGTTCTTTATCATTCTCTCTTTTTCTCGTTTCAGCAACAAAATCGAAACCTCTCTACTATCTCTTCATTTTCTGCCTCTTCCCATCCTATTCCCACATCTTCCTATATCCTCTACCCCATCTATTTAATGTATCTGACACTTGTTGGGACTGGTAACGCCAGCGCCTGCCTGTGGAAGATCCCGGTGTGCTAATTCGGTGTAGGACATGTTAACGGGGGAGGCTTAGTAGGTCCACATCTGCCTACAAGCAGATGGGCTGACAGTTGTCGGCCTGGGTGTGGACTGAGCAATTACAATTACAATTTTGTATGGGAAAACATACTTTTTTGTATTTTGGTCATAAGTTGAAAAAGTTTGTCTGAAACTTTTTAACCGATACTATAAAATGATAGCCTAGGATGTTCTGAAAAACTTTGTTGAAGACTGCAAAGCGATCCGATGCTTGTGAAAATAGTTATAACCAACGAACCGCATGCATGTGTTTATGTTTTAACATGTAAAGGAATAACAATAGCAACAAAATCATGCTGTTTCACCAAGCAATGCCAACGCTATAACTTTTTTCATAAGCATCAGATCACTTCGCGGTATTCGACAAAGTTTTTCAGGACATCCTAGGGTATGTTTTAATTTTATCGGTTACATTGTTTTAGAAAAATTAGAGCTTGTTGTAAGAGAAATGCAAAAAAGTGTGTTTTACATGTAAAACCCCATACAAACTTCAAACGCGATGCGCAAAACGTAGACATAATCGATCGTGCCCAAATTTTGCACACTAATTTGGGTCCTGAAATGGGATCAAAAATGCTTTGATCTGATGGGATACCATTGAATTTTTCATTTTCCCATATTAACGAATACCCACTCTAGCCGCCGCTGGACTCGCGGGCGACTGAACATCTGTCACCCTTTGATGTCGACACAGCACATACATGTATAAACGTTAATGTGAATGAATGTTGTCCAAATGTAAAATGTAAATAAAGTTAGTTTTGTTATTGTTTCGGTTTATCGCAACAACGCGTTTTAATTCGTTCGTCCGATTAGTAATGTTTTCATTTGTTTCTTGCGCTAATCTCGGTACGCGAGTTCGGCCACCACGTACGGGCGCGGGATACAAAAGATGCAATTACTGTATTGATTTCTGGAGGAATCCCGGGAAGGATCCTGGTAGAAACCCCACGTCGAGTTCGATAAGTAACCCGGCTAACATTTTCAGCGGCAAGCTTTAGTCATTAGCTTTCTGTTGTGTAACAATCGAATTGAAGCAGTCAACGGTGAATAAAAGCTAGTAAAATATAAACCATAAGCTAATATACAGCTGCAAAACAATCACTATATACAACTACCAATCTTGGTTTTCTGGAATCAATCACTTGTCACTGGGGCTGCCTTTACTTCACTCTATTCCAACTCTGGGAGATTTCCCGGAAGATGTGAAAACTTGAACAAATCGAATAGGAGTCCCCACTAACAAAACAGATACACTACCCGTCATAAGTACGGACTCACAAAAAGTATTGCAACAATATTACATCACATTGACTCACCTCAATATCTCAAAAACCTTAGGACTTACAAAGATACTGTCTTCAGCAAAGTTATTCAGAAGCCTAAAAGCAACAACTTTTCTAAAAGCGGCATTTTTGTAGGTGTTCTGGTTTTTTTTTTTTAGATATCGAGGTGAGTCAGGGTGATGCAATATTGTTGCAATACTTTTTGTGAGTCCGTACTTATGACGGGTAGTGTATATCATTACAGCTAGAAGCTATAACAAAGAAACTGTCGGTATACTAACACGGCTTGTCGGATGTAAACAATATTGTCAAAACAAACTTTAAGCGGGATATATTGCTACTACAAAAACACTTAACAGCTATCCATCTCTATGTTGTGAAATTATTTGGGTTGCTTTTATTGCACTTCAATCCAACTACGCAAGATGTGCAAATCCAATAAGAGTCCCAAACCAATAAAACAGCTGCTTTTATACAGTACGTTTTGTCATGTTGCCAAATACACAAAATAGCAGCGCTTCGTAGCTGTTCAAAGAACATTCTTTCATCTAGAAGCTGTGACGAAGAACTTGTTGGCGCAATCACACAGCTTGTTCAATGTAAACATTATTGCGTTTGACGTTTAACACCAAGACGAAGAAAACAAAACGGACAGTTTTCTATGCTATTTATACTTCCTGTGATCGCATTATTGTCCCATATGAATAGGAAACCCAGCAAAGCTGGGACGGATATGGGCATGAGCAGTATATACATATAGCAATGTGGCAGCGAGTACATCATCGGGACCAGTGGCTACGGAGATCAGGAGTTCGATTCCAAGTAGCGGCAAGTACTTTATTTATTCAATTTTAAAAGCGATAGCTCCAGTTCCGTATGTATTGCGTCACGGTATCCATAACCTAATTGTATTTAATCGATTAATTTGGGGATGCCGTATAACTATTATTTAACAACTGCGAAAAGGCTGAAAAGCGCCTGCTCAAGATGTTATTCAGTTAGAGGTTACATAGGAGCCGAGAAAAGAGCTATGACTTCATGGCATAGAAGCTGCTCGCACAGCATATACATGTGGATTAAGTTTGCCAGATTCATTGGTATAGGGCTTGCATAGAAGCTTCCGTCCATATGTACAACACAGTAACTCAGCATCAAGCCGTATTGAGGACGCTTTGTTGACGTTTGCATTCACAATAAATGTTAGTCGGGACGCACCAAAAAATTGCAAGAAACAATCCCTAGAGATGTTCAGGATATTTAAAAGACAATTCACACCTGCACAGACTGAACACATTACTTACACTAAACAACGGACAACACACAGAACACCCAGTGGCCCACTGATGAATTTTCCGTTTGACGAAAAGTTTCCACCGACTGGAGCGGGAATCGAACTCACACTACAAGGCTTACGATAAGCTTAGACGACTGCCGCCGCTAACCGCACAGCCACGAAGCCCACATATATTAAAAAAGAAACACGGAAGTTTTTTTTTTTTTTATTTTTTTTTTTTCACTGTGCGCACAAGCGTCTCGCGTTTGCGCGGACAACGACAGTTCACTAGGCCTTTGGATAGGATAGAGGACGTAATCCTTCAGAAGCAGTTCACCAGCCGTGCACGGAACATGTCGTCCAGTAAGACACTGTTGCGTACTGACTCAGAAGGTTACGGTAGAAGGTGTGAAAGTTTCGGTTTTGTCATATGGTCAATTTTGTATTTGTTTTTTTTTTATTATGTCAAGGTTTAAAGAATGTTATTGTTCATATTTATGCTATGCCCTATTATTCAGTAATCTTTGGTGTGCCTATGATCTGTTAGATAGTCGATGTATTTGTTATGTCCATTTTATTGTATTGTTTTTGTTATCTTTGAAAGTTGTCTTTCGTCCACATCCCTAGCACTATCAGCATCGGTCCAAATAAGTCCATATTAAAGAAAACCTTTCATACACTCAGTCGAAAAATGTAAAAATATCTAATTTGTCATAAATAGTCTACATTAGTCAAAGTCGAAGTAGTCAGTTTTTGTCGATTTCGTCTTGATCACACGTTAGCTTCGAATCTATAAGCAAGCACTGTTAAATGCTGCACTTCCCACTATTAGTTTCTTAGTTATTTTAATTTGATATTGAAAATTATAGAGAAAAGTGAATCACGAAAGCACATCAAATATTGAGAACTATGTATTAGTAAATTGAATACGCGAGATACTACTAATTATTTCATATTTGAATTAAATTTGTATTTGTATAGTATATTTGTTAAAATTAACCGAATAGTGGGAAGCCCAGGAAATAGTTCAAAGCCTGCTGACTCAAAAAAGATTCCGAGATTCGTCACAAAACACAAAAGTTTGCATTATGATTCACAACGACTCTCGAAACCTTGCCAGACTCAATCGACCGGAACTGTTTTCTGGGTATAGAAACTACTAGGCCCCAGCAGATCCCTCCTGTTTATCGAGCATTTCTGATAAATCAGCCATACTCCATCTGTAGCAGCCGGTTCGCAATGAACCGTTGGAGGCGCATTAAAGTGTTAAAGGTGATATTTTCATTACAAGAATTACAATTAACATCCTTCACTTTAATACCGTCGAACCCTGTGATCTTGGCCAGGGAAAAAAGAAACACGAAAAAAGTTCAAGTAAAAAACCCAAAAGCAATTCAAGACGAAATCCAGGAGAGAATTTCTAGCGTAATCCCTCGATAAGTTCTTGAAATCGTAGGCATGGACTCTCTCCGATATCTTCTTTGTAGACGGAGTGGATGGAAATCGGAATAGGTCACTAATTCGCGGGAAGTACACGGTCGCTACATTGTGGGCTTTCATTCAGAAGAAACAAGGATCTTTACTGAACACTTCGCGACCGGACGGATCGAAAAGATGTTAATTACGAATGTCTACTAAATCGCAAATAACCCTTAGGTATAATAGAGACACATATTATAGTCAATACACAATCCTTACCTTCTCCGGTGGCTGCGGTGAGGAGCGCTTCTTCGGATCACCGCCCCGGGCAGCTTCAGCGCTCCTCACACGGCTCTCCTGCAGAGAGCCTCCTCGCGAATCGTTCAGATCCCGACCGTCCACCACCTGTCGGCGTACGTCCATTTGGGACGCCGGGTTCCCCCGACCGTCACCGCTCGCCATTCGGTCCGGACCTCCACCGCCTCCGCCTGCTCCTCCTCCACCACCGCCGCCGCCGCCACCACCACCCGGTTCATCGTCCTTGACGTCGGCCTGTTTGGCCAGATTACGCAGGGCTGCCGCAAAGGAACCTCGACTGTTGCCGCTGTTGGCCCCCGCGCCGGACGTATTCTGTGCCGAAGGATTGGGCGATGGCTGAACCACGCCTACTGGAGTTCCGTGCGCCCCCGGGGGAACCGATCCGGCCGACGGCGGCAGGTGATTCGAGCCCACTAGGTGATTGGAGTGCGGCGACACGGAAGACGGATGATGCATCGGTAGCTGAGGCGAAGGAACTGGCGGCGCTGGGCTGGTAGCTGGACGTTTCTGCGCCAGCTTGGTTGGAACTGTTTGTGGGAGAGAAAGAAAGAAGGTTAGTTAAAACGTTCGAGTAAGTAGTGGATGGTGAATAACTGAAGTAGTGTCAGAGATAGTAGCAATTTCGTTATATCGTTGTTATCATGTAGGTATAAATCTCTTCTTTTACCAACTGTAAAATGAGTAAAAAACCGATTACTTCAAAATACTAAGTATTGTTTTTATACAGACGCGAGAGATATGCCACAAATTGAACGATTTTTCTTTTGGAACAATGATTTAATCGAGATGTAATTTACAATAATATGGAACGAGCTCACCATGTGGCGTAGTGATATGTCTTACGCACACTTGTTGAGAACTAAATATCGACTTGTTTACACAACATGCTAGATTCGTAAAGAAAACTTGTTCTTCAACTTGTTATCATTTATAAAATTCTCTATTTGGTATCCACTGGCCATCGGATCTAAATTAAGTCAAACATACGACAAATTACTACATCATGTGTTCACTCCTGCGCTCATCCTCGCCTAGCTCTTCCTCCATATAACTTCTAACCTACAGTGTATCAAAAAATTGTCCGTACAGCACTCTCTTTGAGAAAAAGTCAGCTAAAAAACATTTGTTTTAAAACAACATCAACATCATGTTTACTTCTTTCAACATAGAAATATGTCTTTTTTGGTGTTATGTATTCAAAATAATTTTATTTTTAGTTACTTTTATTTTAAAATTAATTTACTTAAAATACCCATGAAATTGACGCCAAAAAATTGTCCGTACAGTTACGTCCTACTCTGAAGTTAGTCTAGTAAACAAACGTTTGACAGTCTATCGCGAGCGAACTTACCCGCAGCACGAGTATCCAGTGTTTGCAACAACAGAATCGGTAAAGTACTTGTTTTTGATAAATTTTGGACAATTTTTGAAGAATTTTGGTGTATTTTTCAGAAAATGGCCGTTCCACACAGCAAAATCCCAGTTGACATTCGAAAACTGATTGTCAATCTCAAGAATGAGGGTAAAAGCTTGTCCGAAATAGCAGGTGTGGTGAACCGTCCACGATCATCGGTCCAGTATGTTCTTCAAAACTACCAGAAAACAAAATCGCTGGAGACTACTCCCGGAAGAGGCCGCAAACCAAAGCTAACAAACCGTCATAGCCGATTGATTCTTCGGGAAATCAAGCGAAATCCTAAGGTGAGTGCTCCCAAACTGGCTGACAGTCTATCGCGGTACGGCAACATTGAGGTAAACGCTCAAACCGTACGAAACAAAATCCGTGAGAAAGGTTACCGAGGTTGCGTTGCTCGGAAGAAGCCTTTCATATCCGCCAAAAACATTAAGAAGCGACTGGAATATGCTCAAAAGTATGTGGTCGAACCAGAGGAGTATTGGGAGAATGTTATTTTTACGGATGAAAGTAAATTTAACATTTTTGGAACTGACGGACTGGTTAGAGTGTGGCGCCAACCAAACACCGAATTGAATCCGAAGAATCTGCGACCAACTGTTAAGCACGGTGGCGGTAATGTTATGGTTTGGGGTGCATTCAGTGCAAACGGTACCGGAAACTTGACGTTTATCGAATCTACTATGGACCGTTTCATGTATCTGGACATTTTGAAGCAAAATTTGAAAGCAAGCGCGGAGAAACTGGGCCACGGGACCGATTTCCGGTTCGTTCAGGATAATGATCCGAAGCATTCGTCGAAGTTAATCAAGGAATGGCTGCTGTACAACGTCAAATCAACACTCCCTCACCCTCCCCAATCACCGGACCTTAATCCGATTGAAAATTTGTGGGACCATCTGGAGCGAAAAATCCGGGAACATACGATTCAGAACAAGAACCAGCTGAAAAAGGTACTGATGGAAGAATGGCAGAAAATCCCAACCGAAACTACCCGGAAACTGGCTCTATCGATGAAAAGGCGTCTGCAGAGTGTGATTGCAGCAAAAGGTGGTCACACAAAATATTGACAAGGTTTCTTGAGTCCGACTTCCTGAAATTATTGCGTTGTACGGACAATTTTTTGATTCAATTTTTTTACCTTTTTATGTTGATATTTTTTTAAACATTGTTCATGTTTTGTTTGTATGAATTCGAATGTTCAATATGAAAGACCCAATGTTTGTCTGATAACTGAAATAAATATGGTATTGTTATTGACTGTTTAAATGTGTTTAATTAATGCCTTTCAATATAAGCGTTTGCTGTACGGACAATTTTTTGATACACTGTATCTATCCGAGAGTGTGTAAAATAAACGTCCCGCTGTCGATGGGTATCGTTAAAAAAAAGTAGTGTCGGAGGATAAATGGCTGACTCATAACAGTTGTGACAAGCTGCTAAATAGCTGGTCGCGTTTCTATTAATAATAATTTTGTGTGTTGTACAACAGTAGAGTGTCGTTTCCAACCGCCCGATCTCGGGTCCCTTTTTCCGGCGTCGCACATGGGATGCACCGAACCCAACCCAACCTAAACCCATATCTCTTCAAATGGGGTGAAACGTGTTGAGTAGAACGTCGAAATAAATAATTTTCCACGTGATTTATGGACGTCCAATTGACGATGGCGACGAGTTCGATTCTTCTTGTTTGTTAAAAGTGAGTCTTCTCCGGTTGGATAAACAAACCCGGGCGCGAGTTGAGTGCCATCCATGTAGTGAAAGATGAGAAAGATGTGGAAAATGATCTCAGCTGTCATGAAGCGGGTAGCTTGGTACTTTGTTCTCTGTTCTTCCGTTCCGGAGCCCGGACCCGGTCCCATCTCGTTGTCATCCTCTGTTTTCTCTGGTACCTACACACATTTTATTGTCTTTTGTTGAAGGTTATTTTGAGGATTTTAAATAAGCTTACTTTCGTGACTAATTGAGGCAGCGGGGTGTAACATTTGGTGGTTTTTAGGTTTTTTTTGGCTATTATCTTAACCGAAGCAGATGATTTGGCAGATGAGCCAGCGTAACACAGCTAGGGGTCATGCGAGCACTAGGGTGGTCGCAAAAACCGATGAGTTGTGAAAATGTTTGTCTTGGATTTTTAGAGCTGCAAGAATATCAAAATTCTAGATTTTAACGTTTTTGGGAGTATCGAAAAATATGCCTCTTTTTAATATCTAAGATACAACATGGAACGAGCTCACCAATTGACATCACGTTCCGCCTATTGGCTCAAGCAACCAAAAAGCACTGTACATTTTACATTTGTACAATTCGCTTCTGTATACTTGTCCGTTGACTATTTTCCAGACTAGAAAATTCTTACAAAAATATGTATAACAGAATTACAATAAAGTATGTTATTTATAGCTCGTTGTAATGTTATCATGTATAACATCTGTGGTGTTTATACAATGTTATAACTTAATTATATCACATTATGTAAGTTATTCAAAACCTCATTGTAAATTGATTTGGTGTTCCATACTTCGACGTTCAGAAAATATTGTTACACAATTATATCAAAATATGAGCGAAACTAGTTATCATTAACCTAACATTAATATCAGAGTTTGTTATAATTTTGATCTTTTTATAACAACATATTTTGATTAGTATAATGTAGTTTTTGCTAGTTAGTTTAACATCATCCTGCATTTAATAGGTTTAACATAATAAAAACATGATATATTTTTCAAGTCAGGATTCTTCCAGGAGTTCCTGGATTCCTCTAGAAAGTCCTTCCGGAATTTTCCAGGAGTTCATTCTGGGATTATTCCAGGTTCCTTCAAGAATTTCTTTCGGAGTTACCCAGAATTTTTTTTCTTGGATTCTTTTAGGAGTTTCTCTGTGGTACTTCTTCCTTCAGAAGTTAATTCTGAAATTCTTTCAAGATTTTTTTTTCAGAGATTTCCGCTGGAGCTCCTGCCAGAATTCTTTCTAAGATTCCTTCTGAAACTTCACGATATTCTTATCGGAATATCTCAAGGTGTTCCGGATATCCTTCGGAAATACCTGCCGCGATACTCCTAATAGTTTCTTTTAGAATATTTTCAGAAGTTTTTCTTGAGATTTCCAGAAGGAACTCCTGGAAAATGGAATCCCGGAAGGAACAACAGAAGAAAAACCAAAAAGGACTCCAGGTGAACTATCTTGCAAAGCCACTGAAGAAATTTATTGAGAAATTGTTGGAGCAATTCCTTACTTAACTACATAAGATACTGAGGTAATTACATAAGGAATTCCATAAAAATCCCTACTGAAGAATTTAATCAAATCCTCCTGAAGGGATTCCATTACGGAGATCTGCAAGAATTCCAGAACGAACCTCCGGAGGTGTTCCAGAAGGATCTGCAGGAATTCCAGAAAAAACTGCTGGAAGAATCCGAAAGATTTCCTAGCAGAACTGCTGGAGGAATGCTGGATTGTAGTTTCTGGAAGAATCCCGAGAGCAATTTCTGAAGCTATCCCGGGAGGATCTCTGACGATATTCTGAAAAGAATCTCTAGAGGAATCCCGGAGTAAGTTCTTGAAGGAATCCCGGAAGAAGTTTCTGGAGGAATTTCGGATGAAGTTCTTGAAGGAACTCTTCTCGAAGAAATTCCCGCAGTAACCCCGGAAAGAGTTCTTGAAGCAATCCCAGAAATAATCCCTCAAATAATTCCGGAAGAAATTCCTTGAGGTACCGTGGAAGGATCTTTAAGAATATCCTGAAAAGAACCTCAGGAGGAATCCCAGAGGAAGTTCTTTGAGGGATCTCGGAAGACTTTCTTGAAGGACTCCCGGAAAGATTCCCTAGATGAATCTCAGGAATCTTAGAGGAAATTTTTAAATCTGGAGGAATCCGAGAAGAAATCGTAGAAGGAATTTAGGAAAGAGTTACGGAAGGAATCCAGGGAGAAAATCTTGAAGCATCCCCAGAAAGAAGTTCTCCAGGAATCGCGGAAGAAATTTTGTGTGAAATTGCTGGGTAATCCCAGCTGTAAGCTCTGACGAAGATGCTTTGGGAATCTCAGAAGGAACTATGGAAGGAATTCGTAAAAGAACACCCGGAGGAATCCTAGAAGAAATTTCTTGAGGAAAGAAATCCTGGAAGGAACTTCTAGAGGAATTCCCGTAGGTATCCCAGATAAAGCCTGTTTAGGAATCGCAGAAAAAGTTTCTAGAAGAATCCCAGATGGAAGATCTGAAGAAATCCAAAATGAACCTCCGGAAGAATTTTATAAAGAATTCTTTGGGAGTCCCAGAAGAAACTCCTGGAATCCCTTAGAAATCTCCAAAGGTGCTCATGGAGAGATATCACTAGGAATCCATAGATCATCACACTTGCCCACGCACGCGAACTCCACATTTTGAATTCAATCATATCGATCATAGAAAACTGATGTTTTTTTTTTTTAGTATCGCAAACAATATTACCACGAAACGTAGAGGACTCTCTACTAGACAGAAATGTCTTGCCATTTTGCTGCCAGAAATCCAGAGCCTATAGTACTCAATATAGCCTGGTCAGCCTCAATCAGCCTGGTGGCAAGAAGAGCATAACAGAAACGAATCCACCGCAGCAAGAAACGGCAGCACGAAGAGAGTGTGATTGTTGAAGTGTCGGAAAGTATGATGGATAGGAACGATATGCGGAGGTTTTATGTAACTGTGAATGGCGCGCAGCACAATACTGCGCCAGTGTCCGCCTTTTGCAATGACATAGATGGAAGTTTGCTGATGAGCAAAACTGATGGCAGTCAGTTGGAAGACCGTTTATAAGATTTGTTACAATGAAGGAGTACCCAGTAACAGTTTCAAATGTTTATGTGTTAGTGTTCCCTCAAAAAAATTTGAAAATATTTCATCCAATATTCTTTGAGATAGGGTGCGGGCACCGGTTTTGGCCAGTCTAAGGAAAATCATTTTTATTAAAATAACCAATAATCCTATGAAAACAACCAATGCGTCAAATGAAAGGTTTCAATCTATATTTTGAAGGAAAAATGCAGAAATCAAGCCAATACTTGATTTTCGTATTAAAAGTGCCACTGGCCAAAATAGAAGCTCTGCCGCAGTTTTGGCCATATTCTTAAGTTTGGTTTCTATTTTGGCCAATCACGTGTATTTCTTATGTGAGTGGCCAAATTAGAAGCCACCTGGCCAAAATAGATATATGGGAGCAGATTTTTTAAGGAAATATATTTTTTTCTTTTAGTTTTTAATCAAAACGTGTGGTTTTCACAGCTGTAATCATCATATTGTATTAGGATCTACAATTAAAAATTAAATTTACGCCGATTTAGATCGCAACAGGCTCAATACCGCACTATGGCCAAAACTCCGGACTGGCCAAAACTGAAGCTTCTACCCTATAGAGTATTGAAGTTTTGTTTAATAAACTATCAAGCTTTACTAAAAGTTCAATAATTTTCAGAATTAGATCTTGCTCAAAATTTTACCAATGGAGCTTTAATATATTGTTCATGATTGGTCAAAATTTCAGCGTTTATGATTGACGTTTGATAAAGTTATAAACATTTCAATGAAAAATTAGGGGGATTCACTAAACAGCGTAAACTGATTAAACTGATTAAACTTCGCGATCACCAAGGCAATCTTTGATTATTTTATTCGCAAAATCGTGAAACATTTCAAATATGCAGAAAATCATGGCTTACGCAGCAATTTAATCTGTTTCGTGAGTCCCCCTATTATTTTGATGAAAACATTACTGTACGGACAATTGTTTAATACACTGTAGTTGATGATAGTGATGGAGTGAAATCACAAGTACTGGATGATGGAGCTGAAAACAGCAAGGCTGCTAGAAAGGGCGACATTCCGGCCGAATCAATCCAGGACCCATAAAGCCAATGCGGTGACCATGCTCAGGATGACAGATTCAATTCTTTGTCGATTCAGGAACTTTTCGTAACGGAGTTTTACTAGACTTGGGCGTACAGTATGTTCGTGTCTGCCACACGATGTACACGTGCAAAATAGTCATTGACAGCTCTTAGTAAATAACTGTAAAAGTGCTCACTGAACACTAAACTGAGATGCAGGCTTTGCTCAATTTGCGATTTTACGCCTAGAAGAATCAGATCAACCAATCCACCAGATTCCTTTATGAATATAGGAGTACAAAGAATTACACACCAGCTCATTGAATGGTCTCATGTGCCCAATCTACAAGAAAGGGCATAGATTAAAGTTGGTTAATTACAGAGGAATTAGACTGCATAATAAGCCTGTATAGAGGGAATTTGTAAATATTGTTTTTACAATTCGGCAACAAATTTTCCGTGAAATTGAATTCAAAATTTCGTTCAAATTCAATTTAAATCAATGTCCTATTTAATTCGGGGGTCTACATCGACTTCTTCAGAAATTCCACTAGAATTACCGTCAGAAACTCTTTCATTTATTTTCCTGGTAATACCCCTTTAAAAGTACTTCCTAGGGGTATTGCTAGGAAAACAAAAGGATTTCGTATGTTTACTTGTCTAGAGAGTCTAGAGTACATACATTTATAGTAGATATGTAACAGGAAATAAACTTTTTATCCTGCGTCATGTAAATTTCCCTACCGTGTACTGCTAGCTTGAACCATCGCACCCAATCATCAAGCAGCGTATTATCCTTGTGATTAATTAATTAGCAGTCGTTAATTTCACACACATATTCACACGCTCAACCTGTGTATCATTTTCCACCCCATTAAGGCGGATCAATCGGCTGTTGATTGATATGTTTTTAAACGGTTGAGCGGAAAGTTTATTCAATTGAGCATTACGACCCCCTCGGGCCACCTGTTTGATCCCATTCCCACAGTTGTTGTTGGCGTGCACCCCATCCAGGACCCTGCCCGAACCGACAGGAAGCCTGCCTCTGCCTGATAGTGAGCAAGCGTTCAATAAAAGCGCCCTCTTTCCACTTTCTATTGCTTCGACTCTGTTGTCGGATGTAACCTCATTTTGTAATAATCCCTTTTGCTGCTTTATACATCGGCTTCAGTGGGGCTATAAATGGCAAATGCCACCCATTGCCAGCCACCCATAATGGGTGTGTACTACAGGCGTATGATTATGTTATTCTCTCTGTTATATTTACTCAATCCGGATTTATTTGATCGTTCAGATTCTTATTCGTACCCAGGGCCGGATTTGGGCTTTCAGAGGGGCACGCTATAATTTTTTTATGCAATTCAGTATCATAATTAGCTTTTTTATATAATTTATTTAGGTATCATAATAGCCTTTTTCCGAACTGGTTCATTATGCAACTGAAATGAGTTGCATAATGAAAAAGTCTTTGCATAAAATGATATGGAATTCGTTGCAAAACTTATTTTTTTTTCAGTACTCTTCGTGTTTGTCCAACTCGACAAGCCTCGTTGGATAAATGTACGACTCGTGTTGAAAAAAAAACATTTTTTTGCAACTCGTTACATAAATAACTATTAAATTGGTCCTCAATCAAGCAAAGAGAGTTTTGATTTTGAGTAGTGATTCCTTCGGTGATGCCAAATTTATGCAAACGATTCCCCCAATCAGTACATAAAATGTATCGTAAACCGCGTTGAGTGATTTCTCACCAACATTCTAGGGCCTAGAATCTAGGCCATCGCAGTTTTCCAAGAGCAATCAATCACACACCCCAAACCAGAAGGAATTTCCACCTACTTTCATACTATATGAAGTATGCACATTGCACATACAATACCAATAGGCAGTTAAAGTTGAAACATATCTTAGTCGTCGTCTTCGCCATCGTCTAGAACAACTTCTTTCGCACACACAAAGCACATCCAACCAGTGTTTGAAGTGCTCCATTCCGTTGCGCCCAAGAATGTTTGACATTCTTCAACTACAGCTCGGCACTTCTCACACTAGGTACCTACACTGACTCTGGGGCTGACTGGCTCACTAAATTCACCCACACCATCCAGCCCGGTGATGGGTTTGGGGCGGGTTGGCCGTGCTTAGAAAATTTTCGTCATTCCAGAGTGAAATTCCTTTCACACTTCTTGACTCGCAGGGCTGGACTGTTGTTGGCGTCTTCGTCGACGTGTTGACTGGCGAGCGACACTCCCCCGACCTTCTTCGTCTAAAAGGGGAAATTAATTGTTGTGACTGCATAGACATTAAGTTGTGGAGAGACAACGAATGATGCTGGTACAGGGGATAGACAAAATGATCGGGACAGGCAAAATGTTCACTTTTCAAAAAATGTTCAAATAGCTGTAACTTTTTGAAAAGTGCATCGAAAAATCTGAAATTTTTACTGTAAGTTGATCAATTAGTTGTGTATCGGTGGTCCAATTTTGGAAAAGATCGGGCTATTCTGTACGAAGCTATAAAGATTCTAGAACAGCGTTTCTCAAACTATGGGTCGCGATCCACTGGTGGGTAACACCCCTCAAACCTCCCAATAATACCCAACGTCACCCTATTCCAGGAGAGCTTTCTGTAGGATGAAATGTAGGGTATCTCATAAGTATTATTACAGCAGTTTACAAAATAACACGAAAGTCATGAACGTCTATCAAAGATTATAATCTTTCATGCACAATCGCATGTTGATTTCGGAACCGTGGTCCAATAATTTTTAAATTCAACAGTTTTTTAGTTATAGCTGAAAATCTAGTTTCAAGACAATCTCCTTATTTTTTGCAAATTTTCAAAAATAATTTTGCAAATTTGCAAAATAAATGTATTTGTTTTCAATGCGAAAAACAATTAAATCAAAAAAACAATCAAAAATTTTCGACTAGCAAATGCCTCCATTTGATTAATAATGAGCATTATATTATTTGTTTTAATTGAATCTCCATTGGATGAATTGTTTTGCTAACTAATAGGGTAAGGTAAGTTAATGAGTTGCCGGATGGATTTCGTCGTGTA
The DNA here is from genome assembly GCF_035046485.1 of Aedes albopictus. Classification (NCBI taxonomy): domain Eukaryota; kingdom Metazoa; phylum Arthropoda; class Insecta; order Diptera; family Culicidae; genus Aedes; species Aedes albopictus. The sequence continues at coordinate 10,118,512 of NC_085138.1, forward strand.
GGTGAGTGTGTACGTGCGTGTGTTTTACGCGGTGGTTAGACCCGCTCGCAGAGTCAACCATGCTGATGGCGGCCCGTCGAAGATGTCGTCAGTTGCTGGAAGGTCATAGTTTATAGTAAATATTGAGCAACTACCGAATGCGGGTGGTCGATAGCTTGCTTTCCGCGTGAAGCGAGCAATCGCGCTGCAGTCTGCATGTCATGATTCAACTTCAAAAGGTCATATTACATTTAAAAGTGAATCCAGACCCAACGATACCCTCCCGACTAACAAACATTCCATCCTGCAGCCTTTGGAGGAGTCGCAGCGGTAAACGCGGTTTTTCACAACAAAGGTTGCTACTAACATTCCTTCCCTCTCCCAACCTGGCTGCAAGGACGTGGCCGGCGCCATTATGGCACCGTTAAAGAGAGTGTCTGAAGCGTGCACAATGAGAATGTTGACCACTCCCAGTCAATTGTTCAGTTGATTCATTGTGCAACTGTCATTGATTCGGGTCAATCACAGAGTAGCAACCATAGATATGAGCAGTCAGTCTAAGCTAAAGCTAATAGAGTAAGGTAAGATGCCATTTTCATGCAATCATAGTTTTCAATGATAAATACACAGACAAACAGACGTAACACTTGCGAAATTTCCATCGACCACGCTTTTAACGATCATTTTAAATTTTCATAGTTGTGGCTTTCACAACCAGAGGCGTGCGCATCGTTTTTCTATGCGTTTGACGTTTCACACTAGCGCCTTCTGTTGACGATATGGCACAACACAATGATTCGTGCAACTTTTCCACCAGGTGATGGTTGTGTGAACTGGGCGATGGATTTCCATGAAAATCGTTCAAGGTATTACGTCTGTTTGTCTGTGATAAATAGTCTCATTTGTTACGCATTCAAAAACTAAACAATACTTGCTTAGTACTTCGGTAGAAATATTCACGAAACTAATACATTTTCATCGATTTTTAGCGATTTCAAAAATTTGTTCGTAAAATAGAAATGATGCAAAAAGGCCATTTGCCATGGGGTCAGATGCCACTTAATATCGACATTAAAAATGACGTCCATTATTTTTTGTGCATTTCAGACCCGCTTTCACCCCTCTGTCGCTCCGGTTCGTATGCTCAATACATGGTATGTCATACTTTTACAGACGTTCTCCCCTTTAAACGAAGGTCGTCATGTTTGAATGACCCCTAACATGGATAGCGGAGGCATCAACGACCATGCGCCTCCATGTGTTCTCAATTTCCTTGGAAACACACGACCTTAATTGCAAGCACGAAAAACCGATAATTGTCAATTTGCATTGGGAAATCAAAAGATTTTCCGTGGGTTTGCCTGCCTGGCTTCTAGAAGGATGTTTTATGCAAACATATCTTGATATCATTTACCTATACTAATGATCAAATCACATTCGGGAATGATTCTACGATTTGGGCCATTTTACCCCACTTTGGCGTTTCGGATTTCGTTCCCCTACCCATTACACTTACATATTAGCATCATACAATACCGAAAGCTGTCGGCCAATTGCAACTAAACACACATTCACTAAATAAAATGGCAACCACACGGTAAAAGCCAAAAAAAAAAGAGAATCATAACAACGTGATTGCACTTATAATAAACACTAATAATAGCTAATAATTGCGTCCAATAAAACCGGGAATGGTCGTCGTCACGCTATGCGTTTTGCTGAACCACAGAGCGCGACTGCTGCACCAAACTACTACTACTACTACTGGGGGCCGGGGTAATAATGATCCCACCGACAGACCAACAACGGAACGGAACGGGACCAATGGTGGTCCCCAACAAGCCAGCACAGCAGCGTCGTCGTCGGTGCCATTCATTCCCGGGAAGTTCGATGCCAAAGTAAAAGAACGTGTCTAATATCTCAAAAGTATTGTAATAAATTTTATATGCGCAACTAAACTGTTATGAGCAGGCACTCTAATTCACGATAAACATACATCCCCTCCTGCCCGGCTCACGAGGTTTTGCCTGTGGTCGCAGTGCCTGAAAGGAAAGGGGCAGTGGAGACGGATTGTGAATGTGTGTGTGCTTAGTAGTGGGGAAGAGGAATCGCCATGTGGCACAAATGGGGATATTTATTCTAGCCGTATTATGTTTGGTATATTGATAGGTTTTCGGAGAGAAGAGCAGAGGAAATAAATTCCGGATATTTACTAAAACATTTCGACCATAGAGTAAACCCATTCCGTTAGTGCTAAAATCAACAAACAGTCGAATGAAATGGTGTCTACTTGAACGGACAGACTGCTGACTGGATTGCGATCGCAAATAAATGTTCTATGATGGCTTAGACAGTAGGTGATCTAAGTTATTTTCAATTAAATACTTCATTACTTCAATAAAAAAAAGAAAATGAATTGAGAATTTGCGATAAAAAATACATGCACCATGCACCTTTGGTGAGATTCAAACCCACGCCTTCATAAGGCAAGCTAGGCGCGTTTATTCGCTACACCACATGTGAGTGTAACTGTATCTTGGGATACGGTAAGGGAATGTTGATGCACAAACAGACGTCTCACTCTACTCACTTCCCATCGTTTCATTTTTTAACGGTTAATTCAAATAATCTGTAGTACGCAAATCACCCGCTCACAGCGCTCGCATCGTTTTTGCTTTTTTTATTTAGTTGAAAATTCAGTATTCTGAATACGGAACCTAAAGAAATCTCAATGATTCTATTTATTGTAACAACAATCAAGTTTCGCGTATAAATTCTAGGAAATAATGCTATTACAATCAGTAGAATGCCACGACTTCAAATCTGTCTGTCCTACCGAGTCCTAGACTTACCAACCGTGTCTCCACAAGGGCAAAACGAAGATCAAAGGGTCAACTGGAGCAGTTTAACATTCGCTCCGCTTCAGCAGTTCAAACGTTTATCCCTGTATTCAATTCGCTGGCAGTTTTCCCCCCACTCCAACAACAGAAACAACCAACATCATCGGTGAATGTAACACTGTTTACGTTTACAGCTCATACGACACGCCACATTCGGTGTTCATTTACACTCAATCAATTTCACCCCACAAGGATAGGATACCCCATCCCCAGCATATCACCCACCAAGTTCAAAGCACTTTGCCGTGAGCTACCTTTTGCTGCTCTCTATAGCTGTGTATTGTACACATGTTGAGCATTTGAATCGTTTTCGAACGATCTTGGTGCTGTTGCCATTTCCCAAGAAGAAGAAGTTTGTCACACAGAAAAGTTGTCCACAGCACAGCCAACCAACGCAACGCAACGACAACAGCGTGAAGCGTATCGGTTTCAATTTTTCCCACTCCGCCCGCAATCGGAAATAATGTGATTTTGTGTGTTGGGTGGGCGTCCTGTCTACCGAACTCGACCCGAGATATTACGTCTCTCCCGTTTCCATTTCCGCTCGGAGTTTTCTTTGACGTCAATCGGTGTGGCGTATCTGCACAGAACGGAATGATGGTTTGGTTTGTAGAACGAGAAAATGGCAAGTGAAATAAAGTGCTGCTGTATTTAGTATTTATCAGCTCTAATTAGATAAATCTCCTATCAACTTAATTCGACTCGGCAAACTGTTCGGGTTGTCGTACCTACAGTTTATGAAGTTTTGGGGCTGGCTGGTTGGTTCGTATCTGAGAGTTAGTATGATTATGAACGCATGAACTGAACTAGTAGTGGAGCGACATTAGTGAAGCTATATTTTGGTGTGTTTAAATTCCAAATCCATTCGTAAACTTAACGTCAAATCCATCATTTTCAAACATGTAATATTATAAGATGTGTATGTCTTGAGCTACGGAATTGAATAAAAAAAATATAATAATAATAATAATATCTTCTGCCGAAGGACCATAACACAGCTAATCCAGCAAAGTATGTAGAGAGCAATAACGTGCCTTTCGAGTCTGTACAAAGTGCTGTCGTCGGTGATAGCGAGGAGGACTATCCACAGCGATGCAAACAACGTGATGACCGAGGAACAAAAAGGGTGTCGTAAGAATACGCAAGGCTGCAAAGATCAGGTCATCATAGATGTAGTCAAGGTGAGACACTGAAAAGCAGAGGAACCTGAGCATGGCGTACATCGACTACAAGACGACGTACGACTCAGTACCGCACTCGTGCCTTCTTAAGGTACTGCAGGTCTATATAAGGTAGAACAGAACGTCATCAGGCTGATGAAACACGCGATGGGGATGTGGAGCACGTCCCTACAAATTACCGACGGAACAGCTGTATTGCGGTCCAAAAATCTCAGCATCAGGAGGGGAATATTTCAAGACGATACCTTTAGTCCGCCTTGCGATGAACCCCCTCAGCAGAGCACTCAACCAATGCAACTATACAACCGCTCTACGCCCAATTGACCCATGTTATATGGGAATCCCATATAACATGGGACAACTATGCGTTTAACGGCAGTAATAGCTACCAACTGAAAAGTGAGAGTACAAGAATAACCCATACCTTCTTTGTTTATTTATTTGATTGCAATCCAACGAACTTTTATGGTCTAATTGAATATTGGAACTTAAACTAAATATACAAAATGCAATTACAAAATATACGAAAGCTTCGACAAAAGTTGATCTGGATTCTAACACTCGACAGTCAAACAATCAAACAAACAATAATTTACACAGTTGCACCAGTACATCAAAGTGGTTCCCAAATAGTATCGTGGAATTCTCTAAACCGCAGTCCAGTTGGCCAAGTAGAAGAAAGCAAGGCGGTATCCTTGAGACGCACATTTATTCCAACCTTGAATGAGATGTACGGAATCGAGAACGTATCCTTCCACACCGGAACAAGTTTTTTAATAACGGCATCATCGGTACCCAGAGAATCGTGAATCAGCTTTAATATTTGTTGCTCGGTAACTGAATTTGGTGAAAAATAGCCAGAATCGATCATTTGGAGATCTCTGTACTACTGTGCTACTGCGGCAACCAACGTTTGTTGTTGCGTCCGAATGCTTTCTAGGAGAACACAATAGCGATGATGACTCTGTAAGTGTTTGGTTTCTATTCGACGATTCCACACTAGTATCGACACAAGACGTAGAAGGGGTAGATAAAGACCGGTGAATTAGTTGAATTTGATCTTTTAGCTGGACTATTTCGTTGTCGATCCGAGTGAGATGAATGGTGTCCGGATGATCAACTTGCTCATCTTGTCTGGTGATTTGCGTACGGTCGTTTCGTAGTTAAACTATAGCTTCTCTACACTCAATGCAAATCCACCAAACGTTTGTTATATTGCATGATATTGCATGAGGTCATCGCGGCTCAGTTTCACACATGAAGCGTGGAAAAAATCTTTGCAAAGCCCTTCGCAACCGACACAATTCGCTCCTCTGGTGATAGCTCCGTTGCATTTTTTGCATGTTGTCGATTTGCTTGTAGTGGTGGCCATGTCCAATTCGAAGGAGAATAGCAACAATGGAGATCGATGGCAACAGCAACTTATGAAATCAGCAAATTAAGCACCTTGTTGTACGTTTCCTATCAGATGTCCACAAAGTAAGGATCGACTGATCAAACACCCGAATCAAGTAATGTGAATATTCGAGTTATTTTAGTCGTAGAATCGAGATATTTATCAGCTGCGTCACAAGAGAAATCACTTCGCAAACACAACGACACACTATTATGGACGACCTGAAGCTGTTTCCGCTTCAACGAACAGGGGGAGATTCGGAATATGGTTGAAAACGAAGCGAACAAATACCTCGGCTTCCTGCAACTTAGAGGTATTCGCCAGACAGCAATCAAGAAGGAACTTCAGGACAAGTTCTTGCATCGTGTCAACTGTGTTCTGCTGAGGAGCTTTCTGTTAGCCGGAAACAAGGTGAAGGCTATCAACACGTTTTCCGTGTCCCTGTTGACCTACAGCTTTGGGGTGGTGAAGTGGACCAAGACTGACCTCGAGGCGATAGAACGAGCAGTAGAGTAATGCGGGGCAAAAGTTCGCACCTAACAGACTTCACAAAATAACTAATAAACGAAAAGAAAACAATATCATTTTTCTTCGGTAAACGGGTTCCTATCATGTTGCCTTCAAAACGTAGTACTAGATTTTTTCGCGTTCCTTTTGTAGTTTCAGTAATACAAATTTTAATACAAGTACTCCCATGCGAACTTTTGCCCCATAGTGGGGGCAAAAGTTCGCATTATGCGGGGCAAAAGTTCGCACCTTGTACAGGATAGTTTATTGGTGTGATGTTCATTCATTTTATGTTAATTCATGTTCGTCATTTCACTCTAGCCATGAAATCTGTTTCCTTCTGTTCTTAGCATTACGACCCAACTGGAATACGACCTGGTGTTCAGCTTTAATATAGTGTGTTTTATAAAGACTTTCACAACTAATTAACTAAGAGCTGTCCTTTCCAGCGTTACTGAAGTTGTCAAAATACATTGTGGGGTAATCATAGAGATACGTGTTGCACAAAATACATGAAAAAAAACAAATATGCAGCAAAAGTGTTGAACGGAACCGTATCGAATCTTATCCCCGTCAGTATGGTGATGAGTTATAGCTGTCAATTTACAAACTAAGCTATGAAAGACCCCGGTAGAGTAGATGAACATAAGAGCTTCAGAAACATACGAAAAGACACGACGAGGATGATGAAGAAAATGTTTTAAAATGTTTTTAAGCCATTTAAATGGGTGAATAAAAAGTTTGCCTTACAAAGGAACTTCTCACAAAACAATGTTCAAACCCTCTGCCGGAACAATTTCAGGGTGCAAACCACACATATTATACATATATAGTAGTGTCCATACGAAATCATCATTGCTTCAAAGATTCTGTAATTATATTGATGTACTAGATTCAGAAATCTAGTGCGAACTTTTGCCCCATAGCTACTGCGAACTTTTGCCCCACTGTCGAGGTTTTAACAATGTCCCTTTCTGCAAGAAGCACTAGTAGTTTATTGTTTATTCGAGTGCACCTCTCGAACTACTATGGAATAACTATTCTCTGACATCAAGAGGTTATGAGATTCTGCCTCTTCCTGTTACTACAAATTCTTATTCCAAAAGCTCCAAAAATTCCATCAAAACACCCAGAAACACATTTTTTTCGCATAACTCTGCCAAACCATAGCGAAATCATTCCAATTTTTATTGACGAGTAACTGATCGGATTATGTGTCGAACCCATACAGATTTGTTTGGGTTCTTAACTTGTGCTCAGAAAAAGCCCCACTGCGAACTTTTGCCCCGCATTACTCTACTATAGTGGCGATAACCGAGCATCGCATGCGTCATCTAAAGTCGTCCATCGAGAGAATCACCCTGCCACGCGCAGTAGGTGGAAGAGGCGTCACCTATATCCAGGCACTATGTGTCTCCCAGATCCAGCCGTTGCGGGCATATTTCGTAGAAAACCAGAACCGTCATGAAATGTGAAGCTGACCACGGTTACAGCGCCCTGCCTCTGGCGCAGGAGGATTACCAGCTGAACTGCGACATCAAGACCGTTGATGTCATGATACTAGCGTGGAAGTAGAAGGAGTTGCATGGGACGCACCCTCATCAACTGGAGATCGATCATATCGATAAGGCAGCGTCGAACGCACGGCTGGTGCAAGGGGACCTCTTCTCGGAAACAGAAGGTTTCATGGTAAAAGTACCACGACCTAGCGAATGAGTTGAAACAGATGTTTCAACAGATGGCACCTGGAGGACGTTCGTATAGTTCCGGTTAACCTCTCGGCAACCGGAATTATCCCTAAATCTCTCCTAAGGTCCCTAGACGAGTTGGAATTGAAGAAGAACCTGATCAGCATCCTGAAGGCGGCGATTCTTGGAACCTGTAGTACAGTTAGGCGGTTCACGAATCATCACAACTGACTCATTAGGATATAAGCAAACCGGCCAATGAGATCCACAGAGCCTAATCCCCTTTGGCATTCCGATTGCCCGGGGAAGGTGAAAGTTTCCAGCAATTTTTGCTGATAAATAAATAAATACAAATTTTGTTTTTAAACATTGACAATGTAAACCCAATTGCTTGACTTACTATAACCTTCTAGATTATGCGACGGAAAATTCCATTTATTGTGTCATTGGCGAAGGTAAGTTGAAATACCCGGGATTATTGATTATTTTTCGTCTGATATGACGGAAATAAGCGCATATGATGAAGCAAATTGTTAACCTACGCGAAAGAATCTCAAGTGTATGCGATTATCCCGTGAGCTCGTTCGTTCGTTCCAGATTAACTGGTGAGCTCGTGTCATACTACTTATTAGAGTGGGTCAACGTTGTATGGAGAAACTTTAAATTTGATTGTATCAACCCGGAACAAAGCTTTTTCAATCTATATTAGCGTCCAAAACAACTGTGCAAAATTTGGGAGCGATTGGTTGCGTCCCCGTATTCCGCATTGCGATTGAAATTTGTATGGAAGTTAGTATGGGAAAACGTACTCTGTTGCATTTTACTCATAAGTTGAATTCTTTTGTCTAATACCATGTAACTAATAACGTAAAAGTATAGTCTAGGATATGCTGAAAAACTTTGCCGAAGACCGCAAAGTGATCCGACGATTGTGAAAATAGTTATTCGCCTGGTAACTTAGGCCAAAAATTGAGATTTTATTATTGATGTTATTCCTTTACATGTTAAATGTTAAGCACCACCGGGCAATCTGTACGTTATAACTTGTTTCACAAGTGTCGGATAACTTTGCGGTCTTCGGCAAAGTTTTTCGGCAAATCCTACACACTCAATCCTGAATTGCCTGTTCGGTACTTTTTTGACGAAAATAGAACAGCAGAACTTTTTCGGTAGCTACGGTAATCGATTTTACTGAGGCTCAGTACACCAACTGTCAAAAACGGGTGCAAAAGGTAAACAATCCGTTATAGCTGTATTCAGCTGTTCTATTTTCGTCAAAAATTTACCGAACACGGTATTCAAAATTAAGTGTGTAGGCTATACTTTAACGTCATTAGTTAGATCGTTTTAGACGAAAAATTTCAACTTATGAGTAAAATGCAAAAAAGCACGTTTTCCCATACTAACTTTCATACAAATTTCAATCGAAATGCAGAATACGGAGAAGCAACCAATCGCTCCCAAATTTTACACAGTAGCTTTGTACGCTAACATGAATCGAAAAAGCTTTGTTCCAAAAAATCGACTTCGTTGACCCGGTCTACTACTTATACTAAATTGAAGGGATTTATGTTTGAAATTAGAGCTAACAAATATGATACTGACAAATTATAAGGTTACGGGTTCATAAAAATGATAATGTTATCCTTCTATAATGTTGGAATCATTATCACTCGGAACATAGTTTTTCAATAAATAAGCTATTTACACCGCTGGATGGTTATAAACAGTACTTATTATGTACCAAATGAGTATTCAATTCACTCTCTTTTCATGTAGTTAGAGTTAGACCAACCTTTCATTTTAACCCCTTCGGGACGACTTTTTTCACCAACCTCGCCGCTGTAGAACACGTCAGCGAGGTGCAAATGACCCAACCGTCCTGAAAGGGTTAACAGAACGATTTCAAATCGTTTGGTCGAAAGAAATTTGGCAAAAATACCGTTTGGTCGAACGCCAATTTGACTAAAAGGCCATTCGACCGAACGGCGTTTTGCTGAAAAAAAAAACGAATAGTGGGCAAAGTGATCGCGTTTTTTGTACAATAGTATAATGCTAGGTACGCTGATGATTAGACATTTCTTAAGATATGTCGATGCATTTATAATTTATTTGGTCAAAGAATAATTCAAGAAATCAGCAAGCATCGTTTTATTCAGAGTGTCCACTCATGGATTGAAGGAAAACTCCCGCTGAGTTATCCGGGAATAGAGCATTTGGGCCCATATTTTTTCCAATAAAATATAATAAAAACATATTTTTTCCAAGTTCTATGAAAAAAGGTAAAGCTTTTTCAAGAATTAAAACATAAATTGTGTTTCTGTTGAATACACGTACGTTTACCGCTTCGTCTTAATGGACTTAGTAGAACATGGCTCACTGGTAGAAGACGTATACCCAGAGGCTGATATATGCAGAATTCAATGCTTGTATTTCAGAACAAAGGAAGAAATTTAAAATTAACGCCATTTATGCATTTTGAGGAAACATGCTTAGCATTCATAATAGAATAACAGTTTACTTCGTTATATGCACTTATTCCCGTCAACCAGACGGAAAATAGCCAATCATAGATATTCCGGCTTACTTTTGCCAATTAGATGGAAGCAAAAAGATGTAGGCTATCGATAACCAGCGTTTCTGAAAATCGAATAATTACGCAAAATGTTTCACGTTTCAATTGCAATCCACTTTTTAGTTGTTATTTTTTCTCGTTTTGCGTTAGTACGAAGGCAACCGCACCAAAGCAACAGCTAGCCGAATTCTTGTTCTTCACCGTTCAAATTTCACTTCGCCAAATTCACTTGTTGAACCAACCTTCAATTCACACCCCACAAAAGCTCTGTGGCACTTCAAAGTTGGATTTCACTGCTGCAGAAAGTAGCAAACGCTGTTCAATTAATTAAATAAAGCACTTCTTTCCCGTAGGTAAAATATAAACAATAAGTTGTCTTCGTCTAGGGACAAAGCAAACGTTTGCGTGGATTTTCGTTGAACTGTGATGGCATATTATATTTTTTTCTTCTTTTTTTTAAAGACGCGGACACCGTCTTCAGCCAGAGGCTGTACAGACTGAATGAAACTAAACACTAGACAAGGGACACACGGAGCATGCACCAATGGATTCGGAGAAGAAGCTATCCTCACGAAAAGTTTCATCGCCCGGAGCGGGAATCGAGCACAGTGCGATTAGAAGCTTGGTGACTATAATCACACGGCTACGAGGCTCCACGGTGGGATCTGGTGGGAAACAACATTAATGGAAATATTTTGGCCGTTGTTCTAAAACTACATTTATCTCAATTTGAAACGGTCTGCTAAATCGTACTTTGAATACATGGTTTGATTTGGATTGCGAATAATTTGACCGACTTTTCGACTACACATCTACGGTCAAATCATAATTTTTGACCATTCCATGTGTACTATAGTGTCACGTAGAAATTGTGTCAGGAATTGAATTCAGGTTGTGCTCAAAATAGACGTGACTAGACGGAAACAGAATTAGATGGACAATTATTCAATCGTATTATTTTATAGAAATGACTTACTTTAAAACAAGTTCTCAAATTTGGTGCATGGAATGTTGATCACTGTCTCTTATAGCTCTTAATAGTAGCTAACTAATTATGGTTGTCGCCATAGAAAAAATAAAATTCAAGGTTGTGAAATTGTCAACCAAAACGAAACGACAATCTGAAGTAATTGAACGTCTCTCAATGCCAAAATTGCCATCCCCTAAATTTTCAACCGCACCATACCACGGACGACCCGAAGCCGAAGGGGCCGGGCAAAGCGACAACAGCCACCGGCGGTGTCCTTTATCCACACCACAGGATAAATTTCAGGTTTCGCTTTCCGGTTCTTCGTTTCCCTATCTTTTGTGTCGTTGCTTATATTGTTGTTGTTATTTCGCTCGTTGAGCTGCATAATAGCACCGCTTGATTGCCATTGTATGCCCTCCTTCCTAAAGTGGTACGAACCTCTCTCTACGACGAACATCGCATTGCTGGTAATTTTCCTTCTACCTACCTCTATATCAATGTACTTGTTTTGCGCTGTACAAACAGGGTGTGAACTAATGATCCCCTTTGCCTGCCTACCACCGGGAACATTTCCTGAGCTGTTCGTACGGGAACGGTTCGTAGGGGTAGTCGGGGACAATGGGGCAATACGAGCAATACACGAGAACAATGTTAAAACCAGTGCTGAAAAATTCATTTCGTCATATCTAAATTCAAACACCTACAGCTCATTTTAGAAGCTGAATCTGAGAATATGGTATATGGAAAACTTGTGCGGCTAGACCAGTTCTGCAAGAAATTCATGGAAAAACCACTATTTTTCGAAAATTTAAGGTAAATGTCACGGACTACCTTCGAGAAATGCCAATGATATTCACGTTGAATATCATTTGGCATTTTTCAAAGGTAGTCCGTGACATTTACATTAAATATTCGAAAAATAGCGGTTTTTCCGTGACTTTCTTGCAGAACTGGTCTAGCCGTACAAGTTTTTCATATACCATATTCTCAGGTTCAGCTTCTAAAGTGAGCTGTATGTGGTTGAATTTAGATATGACGAAATGAAATTTGCAGCACTGCACACTGTTTCCAAAGGCCCAATTTCGTGATCGAAATTGTTTTGGGCATGAAAAATTGAATTTAGAGGTTTGGCGTCTTCGAAGAAGTTGATTGGTATATCAGAGCCCTTCTTTTGGAAGTATCACTAATGTGATTAATCCACCTAAAAGTGAGATAGAAATTCGATTTTTTTCATAAGTGAAGATAGCGTGTTTATGTCTTCAGCAAAGTTGTAGAAAATGTCATTATGAGAAAACTTGCCGAATAATCTTTTGCTCTATCTGCTCAATTTCTAGAGATATGGGCCATTATTTGTGAATGACCCCTTAAAATCAGTTTTTTTGTTGTAACTTTTTCCAGACATTTTTGGGAATTTTCAAATGTTCTACAATGGTATGACAAAATACGTGTTTCTTCTGAAGACGGCAACATTGTATCTTTGATAGTTTTTGAGATATTAAATAATTTATTTACTGAAGTATTATCAGAATCATTGTGCTCTGCATCTTCAGTGGACATTTTTTTTTTAATTCTGCCCAAATAACCCCGCCTTCCCCCACATTACAGGTAATGGCAATTATGTGATCAACTTGTGGTGTATAGAGGAAAAACAAAAATTCTTACCGGGAACCGGAATCGGCGTGTGAATGTTGGCCAATCCTCGAGGTATCCATTCCATGATTCCTAAGTCGTTGTTTGCTTAAACTTTATCCACGATAATCCCAAGCTTTCGTTACTATTCCGGATTAGGTTTTGATATTTCTTCTAAACACCGAAAGAATTTGTGACGCTCTTTCCATCCATCATTGCTCGACAATGTCGATTTAGCACCATTTTGAATTTTTCGGCACCCTCATCTTCCACCGGTACGGTACACAAAAGAAAAAATGTAATGCACCTCTTTGCGGTACTTATGCTCTTTGCTCCCTCTCTCGCTAGGTAAAATGCTTTTTTCCACTTCGCGATGACAAGAAGCGGAAAAAATCCTCCACCACTCACGCTCCTAATGAAACCACGAGCACGGATTCACGGAAAAACCGCAGCACTGCACACACGCATTTTCCTCCTCTCGGGCACAAAAGGGGGGAGAAGGCTTATTTACACCACTATATCACACCAAAGGTAGTCCGTCTCGTTTCACTGTTTTGGGGAAAGAGCGAGAGAGCTGATGACCGCCGCTGACGTTGACAAATTCACTTGCACGGGTGTTTGCACTGCAGCAAATTGTCGGGTTGCCTTCGCACATTTATCACCAACACATAATTTTCCTGTCAAATTTGATTGACACAGCTTGTTTGCTTTCACTGAATGATTTATAAACTGTTCACGAGCGAGCGAACGAACGAGCATTCGCGTGTTTGTGTATGTATGTGTGTGTGTGTGCCCGCCACCACAAAATCAACGTAATGAATTTCCCCAGTGTAGCCCAACAACGACCCAACTTTTCGTTCGGGGTGTCAATTGTGGGTTGCGGTGGGTGTGGGTGGCGCGTTTTTATCCTTCTTCTGCGACTAAGTGGTCGTTGAAGCAGCACAAAAGCGATTTTCACCGGAGTGAATAATTCAGTTGACTTGCTCCCAGTTGACGCTCTTACCACAGCAGAGCACCCCGCGAAACAGTAGTGGGGGTGGCTGGATTGGATATGTTCTTCTCTTCTCCACGATTTAACACTTGATAAACACACACTGGCACGTTTCGGCGACCACACACCGCTGCTGTCGTCGCTGTATAATATTATTCTTCTGATGTCGCGGTGATCAAGGGTGTAAGGCTATTGAAAATCACTGGAACATAAACTCTGAACCTGCGAACTCAAGAGCTTTTCACCCACGTCGGGTTCCCATCCTCCGCTCTCTTTGGGGTTTCGCCTCCCACAGAAATCGGTGGGTGGTGCTAGGGAGCAAATTATTTTCCTGTCGATTTGTCATGAAGTGGATTACAATCTTTTTATGAACTTTTTCTTTGAAGTTGAGACAAATTACTCACTAATCCTCACTCTGTTGTTGGCGATATATAAGATGTTATTCACTCTCGAGGAACAAGCCTCGTCACAAGACGTAATTTACGTTGCACCAGCGAATTTCAACTCAATCACATTTCAAATCCAACATATTTTCCTCATTGAATTTCTTTTGAGAGATCTTTTTTCGCTGCACTAGCGTATTCTTTCCCATGCAGAAGCTACCCTTCCATCGCGCGAAGTTTTCCGAACGCACACAATCAATCGGCGTCACAAAAGTGCAACAGAGTCCTTTGGACTCCTTATCCTTGTTGGTCACACACTTGTACACTACCTATATCCTGGTAGGCACGCACACTACTTCACACTCAAGTGCAGTTTCTCCTGCTCTCTCTCTCACAACTGAAATCAAACAGAGCGCAGAACACTAAAATTCTCGGACGAAAGAGAGTCAAAAATCCTCATAATACGCTCCAGTACAGTCAGAGAACACACGCTTTCCACACGGGACCGGGAGTTATCCGTGTCGGTTGCGGGTCCGATGCTTTCACACGTTTTGCGTTCCTTTCACGACAGCTGCCACTGAGACACTGAACTAGGAGAGCGACTTGAGAAGAAGTCTAGGCGCGCTGCTGCTGGTACTCTCCTCAAGTTGTTCTGGCGGGCGGACGACGGACGATTGTACCCTACAACACATGCATACAGCAGACTACATCAAGAACGGACTACAGTGTACCAGCAGAACCACAACGGAGCAACATATATAGAGTGAGAGAAGAAATGCGCCTGCTGCTGCTGCTGTACATATGATGCGGACGGATGGATGGGTGACCTGACCGCAAAGGGACGGACGATGCACGTCGGCGGAAACTGAAACCAACTAATACACTAGTACTCCAAGTAGCATCAGCAGCTTCATCGTCGTCATCCTAGCGCAGCCAAACACCGAACAGAAGTGATAGCGATGCTAGGCTACCGTGAAGCAGAAATTGTGGACTTTCCACACGGCGTAGCACCACCAGATGGGGCAGAGATGGAAACTAGGGTGGCTCCTTCAGGGTTGTCTACTCAATTACGAAAATGAAATTCCCTGATATTTCCAGGATTTTTCCAGGTTTTTGAAAATAATTCCAGATTCAAGAAACTTTAACAAATCTACCAAACTAAACATGATTTCACATTTCTAGAAATTCGTGGAAACGCAACTTTTTGGGAAATTTCTAGTTCCAACTATAATGACACAATATTACACCAGCAATTAGGACGGAAGCGCGAGATGATTATCTGATGGAATTCTTAAAACAATCCTGGCGATACTTTAGGAGAATTTTCTGCATAATTTGATGAAAATTTTGTTTATGAATATCTGAAGGAATTTAACAAGGAAACAACAAGAAATTACAGTATATTTTTATAAAAGTTAAGTTTGGCTGTTCCAGCAGAAAATCTTCCGAGTAGTTCCTGAGCAAACTTTCTTAAATATTGTCCAGACACGAATGCCACTACCAAACGTGGTAAAGTGTCTTTAATAAATAATAATAATAATAATAATTAAATATTGTCGGAAATCTAAAAAAAATGCTGCTAACGCTTTCAAACAAATCCTCCAAGAAACCCTACACGCATAGCTTCTGTTATTGCGCACGAAGACCTTGGTTGGTTTCGCAAAAGAATCGTTTAACTTTGTATTTTTCAGGAATTTCGCAAGATTTATCTCTCCCGCGATTTCTCCTTTTATAGAAATTGCTAGTAAACATGTTAGATATGTTTATAGGACTTCAGCCAGAAAATCCTTTCAGAGCTTCAAATATAACTGCCAGTTACACTTCAAAATTTTAAAAATGTCCACATAAATTCAAATAAAGCAATTCTGAATTCCTTCAGAATATTTTAATTGTATTCTGCATAACAAATTTGAACGATTGTTTTACGTCAAAACAGCGTTTTTACCAAAAGTATATGACCAAACATTGTTACAGATGGACTATTTTCAAAACTAATAGAAAAAATGTTGTAAATCAATAGTTTTGGTTGTCAATAGTTTCACTCTTGAAATAATTAATTGACAATTAGATAATAAGTTGGCAACCATGTTCTAAAACTATTGCATCATGCCCATCGAAAAAAGTTTCTCTCGAGTTCGTTAAAATATGTGGAGCTCAGAAGCAACTATGGGAAAGAGAGTAAAAAATTGTTGAGAATCATTTATGTGTTGTTCAAAAACGTTTCAGAAATGGTCATTTTTTTTTTTTAATTCTCCCAGAAGTCATCTAGTTAACTTCGCTAGAAATACTGACATCGAATCCGCCAGGAGTTCCTATTGATCAATAATATTCTGCGGGAGTTTCAGGAACTACGCTTTAAATATATCTCTAAGTTCCTTCAGGTATTTTTCAACATTTACAGGCGATTGCGAATTTGTTAGGCAAACCTCAATAAATTCTGCAAGACAGTAAGCTCATTCACATGGGAATGAAGCAAAATAGTTTAAGACACTAAGCTAATATTTAACACTGCAATAGTTTGAAAGATTTGAGAATTCAAAATCCTAACAATAAAAGCATGGCGACTCAGTTTTCCGAATTAGGTAAAACATTAAATAGGAGATTGCTGTGGAAAAAGTACAAGTTAGTTTCAACGTCAAGGGTAATGTAACAAACGAGTAGTTAATAGCGGCGCAGCCGAAATTTTTATTTGCTTTGAGGCATTTCTAACTGTCCACTTGGACCAGTAATCCCCAGAATATTAGTTTGCTAATCCCTAGACTTGTCGAGATATTGGCAGCAGAATGAGACTATTGACAATTTTTGGTAAAATGAATGATATGTTCAATTTCGCATATTTTTGGCTTTAATGAAAAAAGTTGAATTTTTCTAAAAGCTTGCTTATAAACCTTTCGAATGACATATCATATGTAGAAAAGTTGACCGTAAATCTATTAAATGATGCCACAATAAAGAAAAACAAATGTTCCCCATACAAACCGTTCCATACAAAAAAAGTTTCGCTTCTGGACTACTTCTATGTCTTTGTTTAGGATCCCTGGGAGACATTGAACACAAATTTGACTGCTACTAGCTGCTGTTCTGCAATTCCACTAAGTTGGCGGTTATGATTGAGATATTGCTAGTATGCAATACCCTTAAAATTTCATGCTGTTGAAACTGTCGTGTTAAAAATTGTTTATAAATTTTTAAGAGAGCGCACCATGCATACAGAAAAAAATATGTAATAAAAATTCAGCGAGAAATCATGCACATAAAGGGAATGCTAGAGTTAGTGCACTTTTACATGAGATATAATGTAAAATTACATTACCATCATGTACATTTCTGCCAACCATCGCGTAAACCATCATGGACATCACCGGTTACGCGACTATTAGCGTAAATTTACACGAACGTAACGTAATTTTACATGATATCTCAAGTAAACATGCACTAACTCTAGCATTCCCTTTATGTGCATGATTTTTCGCTGAATTTCACATAAATATTTTTTTCTGTGCACGGCACATCCAAAAGGCCTTGAATTATAATCAAAGATCATTGTAGATCTTTGCGAACCTCTATATTCCTTTGCGGTTCGTTAGCTTCACATACCTGCACAAGCACTGGAGCTCTTGAAAGATCTGTAACATCTATACAGTTCAATACAATACTTCGCTTCCTTGTTGAAAGGGTCATTGGTCTGTTGCGTATAGAATAATCATTCGTAGAACATTAGTTTAGCTTGTACCTACATTTCATGGAGTTTTGGGACGGCCTAGAACATCCGTGGAACTGTTGTGAGAATCTGCAAAACATATGCCTTAACAAAAATAACATCAATAGGTCACAATCACTGTCCGTGTATATCGAAACAGTTTAGAGAACTATTCATGACATGTTCAACATGTTATTCATATATTTAAAACATAACTCTACAAATGGAGGCAAGAAATTATATTATTTGTATGGAGCCGCCCCATAGTGGAGAGCCCCATAGTGGAAGAAGCCCAACAGCAATTTCTGATCCAATCCCGTATAAAGTCCAGTAACAATTCCAGCAAGGAATCAATCATAATCCACGTGGACCAATGCGTTTGATCATCTTAGACCCCTCTCCCTTATCATAGGGTTTCGTTTATACAACAATAATTGTTGAAAATATGTATGAAGCGAAGACTTTGGTCAAACCGCTAGTGTTCTAAAAGCACTTCCACAGTTATTAGAGCCCACTCTACGAACATTGCATCACCCCGACTCACCGCGTTATCTATAAAACCAGAACACCTACAACAATTCCACCTTCAGAAAAGTTGTTGCTTTTGAGCTACAAAGTCCTCAGGTTTTGGAGATATCGATGTGAGTCAAAGTGATGCAATATTGTTGCAATACTTTTTGTGAGGCTATGGACTGTTCCAGAAAATATAACCACAATTTTGCAGTCCCGCCATTTAGGAATGAATGAAAGAACAAACCTAATTTTCACACATATCCTGCTCTATCAAAAGTTACATTTGACTCTTGGTTTGTAAGTGGCATCTGTTAAATATTGGATTTATTAGTTTACTTTTGGGTTGGATGAGGGTTGGCATTCCGCACAGAAACTGTGCACAGTGCAACTCATTTTCAAATTGAAACCGCTCATTCTTGCTCATACACTAAGGAGCTGCCATCCCTGGCATTTCTCACTAATATTTATCATCCAATGCATTTTATGAATGAATTTAGCACCAATCGATTTCTCATACTCTTTTACGTCAGAAATGGTCAACTTCACGTACCGAAACCAGCGGCGTAAAAAGATCCGTTTTTTGGGTCGATTTTTCCCACTGTGCAATGATACGAATAGGTATATGTATGATAATTCGTCAATTGTTGAACAGTTAAGGTTGGAAATGTTGTTTTCAATTGACTTTTCATGAAATTAGGTATGCAAAATAGTTAGGCTCAGCCTAAAGTTGACTGATTCTCGCCAATCGTTGAACAGTTCACTCCGATACCCGAAATTTTAAATTCTCTGCACTGCAGGTTCGCAATAAGGATATGTTGGGATTTGAAAGGGTTAAGGGAAGAATCAAGAGGTTTCAGAGGGGTGCAGGGGGCTCTACTGCCGTGTGCAGCATAGTTGTCCCATGTACCAAAACAGCAAACTGAGAAAAACGTGTTTTAAGTTTCAGCCTTGTTTCCTTCTCTACAAAAACACAAAATGAATCCATCAGCATATTGTTAGAATTGGTATTTATTATTAAGTTTAAACAAAAAGTTTCAAAAACATTCAATTTACTTTGATTTTTTAACCCTAAAAGGGATACCTTCATGGCCTCAGTTTCGTCACCTCGCTGAGTGTGTTCCATCAAAGACGAGCTCTGAAAGGCGCCTGGGGTCCAATGGACCCCAGGTATCCCTTTTAGGGTTAAAGAAAAACTGTGGTGGGACTGTAATGCCGATAAATCTAACAATTTTCGGGATTTCTCGGCATAAGCTGTCCCATGTCATGTGAGATGTTCAGCAAAAGCTGTCCCATGTTGTAATTTTCATCATAAGCTGTCCCATGTTGAATTTTACAAATGATATCAGGATTTACGGAAAATGTTCAGGATTCCCTCAGAGATGCTCGGATAGCTTTTTATGCGTGTAAATTGAACATTGGATAGCTTTTGAGAAAAAAAATTATGAACATGGGATAGCTCATACTGCAAAATTGAACATGGGACAACTTATGATGACAAAACTGAACAAAGGACAAATTGACTTGATGTTGTTTTCATGAAGTTTCTGAACAAAGTATACTAACCGAGAGTAGATTCTGAAAGTATACGCAACAATAGACCTTTTGGTCATAAAAAGTCAAAATCGTCAAAAAGTAACATAGGACAACTATGCTGCACACGGCAGTCTAGGAGGTTCAGTGGGGTTTCAAAGGTGTATCAGGGGATTGAAAGGGATTTAATAGGTTGTTATAGATATAGATGTTTCAAGGGATGTCAGCTCAAGCAACATTTTTAGGCTTGATTATACTTATTATACATGAAGAGGTTCTTAGAACTATTGAAAAAACCAAAATAAAAGGTATTTGTTGTTATGACGGTTTTCAAAACGCCTACAAGACTAATTGGTAATCAAAATGTCACAAAGGGGGGGGGGGGGGCCCGAGCAAAGTCTGATAGCAAATTGAAAACTAATTTTGATGTTGTGATATTGCAAATTTTGATAACTCAGGTTGTTGTCGTTTTGGTCGTTTTAACGGTTAAAACATCAAAAATGAGAGCAGGAAAATGTTCCTGTGACAGCTAATTGAAAACCATTCCTGCAAATTGATAACTGTTTTTGTTATCAGCGCAAGAAAATTGAAAAATCGTTAAATGTAGAGTTTTTCGGTTGTTATCAAATCCTAAATGCAATAATACAATTGCACTAATGATATATCCCTAGAATTACTTCACATAGTTTACTAAAAGATTTAAAAACTATTGTAACACTAATTATTTACATGAATTCAAAATGACAGTAAATTGAAAGCAAAATTTGAAATCAAATTAAATAAAGATAAAATGATATCAAAATGTGATTTCAATTTGTTGTTGAATACAAATCATGTTTTCGATTTGCTGTAATTTTGTTGTTGGACTTTGCTCGGGGGGGTATACAGGAGGATTTCAGAACATTCAAAGAGGTTTTTATTAAAGTACATTAAAATACACCGGCGCAAATTGAAACGGGCGGGGCAAGATGAAACGCGAAATTTTGAAACAGATTTCCTTGTATTTTGGAAATTTATCCCTCGTCAAAATAGTTTGATTAAAAAACTGGCAATCAAATTGTTTAACATGATTTGATAACATTTTCATTTTTCATTTTCATTTTCATTTTGCAGCAGTTGGTGGGGCAATAAGAGCGCAAGTCAATCCAAT
The DNA here is from genome assembly GCF_035046485.1 of Aedes albopictus. Taxonomy (NCBI): domain Eukaryota; kingdom Metazoa; phylum Arthropoda; class Insecta; order Diptera; family Culicidae; genus Aedes; species Aedes albopictus. The sequence continues at coordinate 10,139,604 of NC_085138.1, forward strand.
GCCGAAGATCAAGGAGGGGTAATGGCCGTAATAGTCCGTGCGGACCACATGAACACCATCGGAAGGGTAATGGTATAGGTTGGGGAAAGGTATTGGACTAGACTTGAGACACAATAATGCAAATACGGTAGAAAGTGTGAAATTGGTTTCTGTAGTAAGGTTCATGTTGTATGTTAGGTCCTTGTCAATTTGTCAGTTAGTTGCCTTAGATTCCCAATCTTAGGTAGTGTTACTGTTTTGCACCATATCAAATATGTAATCTCTACTCTATTGAAGTGTTATATCATTATGTGTTATATCATTATGTCAGTAATTGCTGGTCACAATTTTTTTGCGTTATTTATTGCAGGTTATTATTTATGATAAGTAGTAGTTTTCGTCCAAAATGTCCAAACTAATTGGTATCATTGATAACGCATTAGCTTCAAAACTAATAAACATTTGCACTTAACAGGATTTGCTCCTAGATCCTGGCAATATACGGCTAAATCTTCGAATTGTTTTGTCAGTCATACTAGTTTTTCTTGTAGAAAACATGTCATACTCCCTCACTTTTCATATAATACGAACATTTAAAAGCGTAAAAATACCTTCTTTGTCAAACATAAGTAATGTTGTCCAGCTTAGTCAGAGAAGTAGATAATCAGTTTTCGTCGAGTCGAGACGCATTGACCTCAACAAAGCATCTTAAGTTATTGATCACGCGTTAGCTTCGGAACTATAAGCACAATTAAGTGTTGCAACTCGGGCCGGGAGTTAGTACGGACTTGACAATATCAATGCTATTCCACAAATTTGCAAAAAAGAGAATTAGAGCTTTTGAAAAGAAGAAAACTACTTAAAAACTAGTTATTCATTCGTACGCGTAACGCTAGTAAACTTTTCATTTACAATGCGAAAAAACAAAGTACAATTTCCCATCCACTTAGTTTCCTGATAAATTCTTGTTTCCCGCCGTATGTTAGTTATTTACCTTTGCACGTCTAGAATTCAGGTTCCACGGAGAGTATTTTACATTTGTTTACTTACATATGTCGATGATACTTCCCCCATAGATTGTGTTTGTTAACTTCTGGTTGTCTTTCGAAGATCTTCCATATGTTAATCTGAAAAAAGCTTGTGCTCATGCACCGTTCATGTTCCGCAAGGATGCGAACCATGCAACATTTTGTAGAGACAAACAAAGAAGGAAAAATTGATTAGTAATTATTATATGTATAGTGTACAATAGCAGTAGTGAATAATAGCAGTAGCTGTTTTAGTATTGGTGTGTATGTGATCGAACAAGAAAAAAAGTCACGAATTTCAATCATAATTTAATGTATTTGAAGAATAATATTAATAATATTTCCAAGAAAATAAAATATTTTGTATTTGCAGCATAGCTGGGCCTTTAAAAATTTCAACATTTGATTAGGATGCCGAACTATCTGGGCAGTGGTAACCATCTTGGGCATCCCCCTGTCACAACCCAATCATCATCGAACCAACTGACCCAAATTCCCGTGCTCGGGTAGATAATGCAAGTATCTCACCGCGCAAAAGAAATATGGTCAACCAGTCGAACCGGCCGAGCAACAGCAGAAAAAAGCCCAAAATAGAGGCCCCTCCCTAATGATCCAACTACCCTATATCGACTAATTATTTCCTCAATGTGGTCCACGTCGTCTCGCAGTCATGTGTAGCTATACTTTTACTTAAACTTTATGACTAAATATTGAAACTAATAAATACAGTAATGAAAACAATGTTGAAATGAGTACAAATCTGTATTACAAATGATTTAGGGGTAGGCGGGGCAATATGGACACCCGGGGCAGAATGGACACCCTCAATATTTTGAAATATGCGAACTTTTTTGAACTTTTAATGATTGGAGAATATAGTCCATGTATCTAAAACGTAGTTTCAGGAAAGAAACATTCGAAATTAAAATTATACTTGATTTTACACGAAAAAGTTGCGTCCTCCGTTTTCTGTGCATGGAAATTATAATTTTCACACCATCTAAAATAAGATTTAGTGATTAATTTATTGCAGGTCGATTAAAACCTGATATTTCTAGAACACATGCAAGTAGTTTTGCTGTATCTACATGCTTAACATGTTTATATTTTCTTCTTTGTTTTTTTTTTTTTTTTTTTTTTTTTCATAGTGATTACGGCGGTAGCACGCTGTGCTTATGTTCTAACACCGCACCCTTTCCCTACGTTTGCTTCTATGAGCCTCTATTTTTGTTTCAACACACAGAAGTACGTAGGCATATCGTGGCCCAAGTCGACACTGTTTTGGCCTGCGTTGAACAAAAATAGTTTTAATAAAAGTTTCCCCTTTTTTTCTTTTTGTCAATTGTTTTTTTTTTGTAGTATGGTCCATGTATTTAGTTAGGTTCTTGTCAATTTGTCAGTTATTCGAAGTAGATCTCCAAAATGTAGTCAATAAGTCAATTAAGTCATTCTGATCTGTTCTATCATAGCAGCTTTAGTCTTTGCTTTATTGAAGTGTAGTTTTATTGGAAATATGCTGAATATCGTTATTAAAAAGAGACGTCTGGAGCTGTGTCCTGCTTGTTCCGTCATGCACATACTACATATTAAAAAATGAATATTAATGCTGTCTAGCGCATTGTTTCCTATCGGCTATTATTGTAGTATAGTCCCAACTGCAAGCTTTTTTTCCAATCTTAGCGTCAATTGTCTTCTAGTTACTTCTAGACAGATTCATCGAATCAGTCGAACCCGCATGTTAAAATACAGTCGATTCTGTGTCAAATTGTTTTTTTTTTTTTTTATATTTACTTCTCTGTGTTCATCTCTTGTGTCCTCAAAATGTCATCGGTCCAAAACCCACAGAAACGTGTAACTGAACTTCTAACACTTTTTCTGTTGGTGTCATAACATCATCTAAGAGATAAACAAAAATTGCTTGTCAACTATTATGTATTCATCCCCCTACAAATACTATGAAAAATATTCAAATTTGTTCTGTCCTATCGGTCCTATCAAGATAAACCATGTCATTTTCTCATGCGTGGCCTAGAAATGTCAACCTAGTCATACAAAAGTAACGTTGTTCAGTTAATAAAAAGCAGTCAGTTTTTTGTCCAGTCCAAACTGTCACGTCAAGTGTTCGCACGTTAGCTTCGAATCTATCAGCACAATTAAGTGCTGCAAATCTCCTTCCCACTATTAATTTTTTGGTTGATTTTAATTGCTTTATTTAAATAAAATATAATAAAGTATAACATTGTAGAAATTCGAAAAAGCGACTATGACATTAATAAATTACTAATCAAAATCAACCAAGAAACGTGGGAAATAGAGCCCAAACAACATTTTGAAGTCAGCTGGCTGTAAAAGGTTCCAAAACCAGTCACAAATCCTATAAAACTTTTATTAGGATTTGTAACGATCATCAAAACCTTCTCAAATCCAACCGATTTGGAACTATTGCTTGGGAATAGACTCTACTGAGCCCTGGCGGTTCCTCCGTGTTTATCGAGCATGTCTGATGCATATGATCAGCCATACTCCATCTGCAGCAGCCGGTTCGTGATGAACCGTTGGAGGCGCATTAAAGTGTTAAAAAGGTGATATGTTTCACTAAAGAACACTACATTACAATAATCAAAATGAAACTCCTTCACTTTAATGCCGTCAACCCCTGCGAACATGGCCAGGGAAATTGTTTAACATGATTTGATAACAGCATGTTAACTCGCTGTTTCATCTTACCCCACTCGTTTCAACTTGCCCCGGTGTACTTTAAGTTACGCAAACAAGTAATAGGGTAAGTGTGCCCATCGTTGTGGTATTAAGGTAAATTCATTTTAAAAACAAAGATCGTACCATCTAATGAAGGGTTGCAAAACGTTAGTTGATAGATTTCTATCCAAATTTGCACACAAATGGTGCAATCTCATAATTTAAGCATAATACATCTATTAAAAATGCCTTTTGGTAACATTTCAGTCGAAAAAGTGCTCAATTGCCACTACCGCAACATTAGGTACTACCACAACGAAGGGAACAATTACCCTATGATTTTATTTTAGAAATTACATTATTCAAGAAAAAAATATAACATATTTCCAAACAAAACACTGCCGTGAATCGCAAGTCAGTCCCATCTGTAAAAAGTAGGCATTGAGAAAATGGACTCTGAAGTTTTCAAATTCGATTTGTATGTGAAACTTCAAAAAATCATCATGGATTGAAAACTTCTGCGATTATCATGAAACTTTCACACATTGCTTTAACCATGAAAACTGATCAGTGAAAAATATAAAACTGGCTAAAACAGTGTTAGGTTTTATACGGGAGGGTAAGCTAGTTCGTAATGGGACTGACTTGCGATTACATTTCATTATGGGACAATCTGACTTGGTGTTGTTTTTCAATTTCACTGAACAAACTATATATTTTTATTCACGCAGCTGAAAGATCATCCGAAGAAAGATCGAAAACAGCCTTTAATTCATTTTTGTCCAAAATGCAGATGGGACTGACTTGCGATTCACGGCAGAACAGCTATGGCAAACTTTTAAGAACAACCCTACATCATTTTCTCGGCACTGTCGTTGGTTTCCCGCTTTGAAAAGTCCACCCACTGTGCGAGGAGAACGCTATTACCATCGGGATCATCGTGATTGTCACACAACGACGCCACCACAGCAAGCAAGCAAGCACAGATGGAGAAGCCAATGTCAACAACAGCAGCTAGCAAGCAGTAAGCAAGCTCACCGCAAGCTGTGAACTTATGTGAATAAATGCGGGTACCGCACCGCACATAGTCAGTCAGGGAGTCGTCAGCAGACAGAAGGACACAGAGTGCAACTTTTTGCTGTGATGATCCTGCTGCTGCTGGCTTGCACCTGCTTGGGGTGGGGGTGACGATGGCAGCAAGTGGTACAGTGCAGTGTGGGGTTCGTTTTAGTAAAAAACATGATGATGGCGATAAATAAAACGAGCTCACCAGTAGGATGAAAGGTTCAATCTTTGACCTATTCATATATTATTCTTTTTTATGTTTTTTTTGAAAGGGATTTTAAGATGACACAATTTGTCTGACATATAGTTATATTATTAAATATAAATACGTAAACATTAATGAATGGTTTATTAAGACTCAACAATCAAAACTCCGTTGATTATCCCCTCGTTCCGAGAAATTCAAACCATAAAGGAATTCACGCGTGTATAAACCCAACAACCACAATTTAGTAGAAACAAATCCACATGACATATCTTGGCAGCGGTTTTCTCTGTAGGCGCATCATCATCATCGTCGTCGTCGTTGAGATACGTAGAAGATAAGTACCGGAAAACCGTGCATCGGAGCGGAAGGAAAATTTCAACACAGAACACCCACATCACATAAGCACGTATTGAAACACGGGGACCAGGTATGTAAGGACGGGGGAAACAGAGCGGAAAAGCAGAAACAGCATCAACAACATTGTATCATTTTCCTTCCTGAAGCGCAGGAATACTTCCAGAGCCTGTGCCGTGCGGTGAGTGTGGTATCAGCCAGCACCATCAGCGTCAGCCCCAGCAACGACAAGTATCCGAGAGGAAACAATTTAATAAACTCGTGTTTAGGGTAAATTGGAATACTTCCATCTGTGCACATTCGGTATATTGGCTGTTGTGCGTGTAGCATCCCAAATAACTCATCTTGCTAATTCACCGTAAATGAATCTACCACCACCCTTCTCTCCAGGGGGACGACGACGACTTCGTCAAAACGATCTGACTTCGGGTTTTCCGCACCAATTTTCCGGCTTCAACACTCTTGCACCGGGGAAAACCAACACAGAAGAGACAGAGAGAAGTAGTTCGGGCCGGGAGCACAGTTCGCTCACGTACCTACACTCAGCCGAAAACCAACGATGCACGAGAACGTGGCAAGTCAATATTGTGACCAGTGTGCGGAAAGCCACTTCGAACTTGCACACACAACAGTAGTAGGTATGTTGCTCGTCTCGGAAAAGTCCGTTCTGCTGATCATCATATGACGACGCGACGCGGCAGAGGAAGTTTCGCACTCTCACACCGCCGCATTACGGATGGGAGAGCGGAACGAGACATTTATCGGGGTTAAATGCATCCATCTCGTTTACACACTTACCAACAACGAAACACCTACCACCCACAATGCCACAACCAATCTCCCCAGCAGCCCAACCCGCAGCGTAATATTCTTGGAAAAACAAACCACTCAGACGATCGAAACTGGTACGGGGTGTGCCAGAAAAAAGTGTTGAATTTTCTGGTAGAGATAAGCGGGTGTAGAATGTATTTTTATTTCGGTACAGCCTTTTGGGATTTCTGTAGAAACTTCTTGAATTTTTATAATTTTTTGGATCGGAATGATATGCAGTGATTTTATGGAACTGCGCCAGTGGTGGCATACAGATGAAAGGAACATTTCAAAGACTTGTTCAATGGTAACAATAAAAGTGTACACAGAAACAGGTTAAACATACAGTCAGGTTTTTTTTTACGCGGGGGATACGTACCGCGTAAAAATAAAACTCAGTTCAAAATTAAAAAAACCGCGTAAAAAAAGTCTCACCATTTCTCGACGAATCACGCAAAAATAAGACGATTTACGCAGCCGCGTAAATGAAAACCACGTAAAAAAAGACCTGACTGTAATTGATGACGGTCAAACAGTGCCCAACTAACATTTTCAGCGCTATAAGCTTCAGTCATTTGCTTTCTGTTGTGTAACCATCGAGTAAAAGCAGTCAACGCTGAATAAAAGGAAAGCTAGTCAAATATAAATCATAAGCTAATACTCGACTGCAAAACAAGCACCATACAGCTACCAAACTCGGTTTTCAGAAATCCATTGTTTGTCACTGGGGCTGCCTTTACTCCACCCTATTCCAACTCCGGGAGATTTCCCGGAAGATGTGAAAACTTCAACACATCGAATAGGAGCCCCCACTAACAAAACAGCTGCTACTATACAGTACAATTCATTATACTGACAAATCCCCAAACCAGCAGCGCTTTAAAAGCCGTTATGCGATTTCATTACGGCTAGAAGCTGTAATAAAGAAACTGTTGGTTTACCAACACGGCTTGTCGGATATAAACATTATTGTCAAACAAACTTTAAGCGGGATATATAGCTACTACACAAATTCTTTACAGCTATCCATGTATGTGCTGTGAAATTATTTGGGTTGCTTTTATTGCACTTTAATTCAATGCCGGAAGATTTGCCGGAAGATGTGCAAATCGAGTAAGAGTCCCAGCCACTACAACAGCTGCTTTTATACAGTACGTTTTGTAATGTTGCCAAAACACAAAACAGCAGCGCTTCGTAGCCGTTTAAAGAACACTCTTTCAGCTATAAGCTGTGAAGAAGAATTTGTTGGCGCAACCACACAGCTTGTTCGATGTAAACATTATTGCGTTTGACGTTTCACAAGCTTTTACAGCAAGATGAAGTTGGGTAAGGTTTCTTGTGGCACAATTATGAAGCTCTGTCTGGAGTAAAACAAAACGGGCTGTTTTCTATGTTATTTATATATAGCAGCGTGGCAGCGAGGACATCATCGGGACCAGTGGATTCGGAGATCGGGAGTTCGATTCCAAGTAGCGGCAAGTACTTTAATTATTCAATTTTAAAAGTGATAACTCCAGTTCCACATGTATTGCGTCACGGTATCCATAACCTAATTATATTTAATCGTTTAATTTGGGGATGCCGTAAAACTATTATTTAACAACTGCGAAAAGGCTGAAAAAGCGCCTTCTCAAGATGTTATTCAGTAAGGGCCGATTTCTTCACCTACCCGGCTTAACGACGTAAGCCTGGTTTATATTAAACCACACTTAAAGTTAAGCCAAATTCTTAAGCCAGGTTTAAATATTTGCATTTCTTCACACCGGCTTAGCAAATAAAGGCGATGGCTTACGCTAAGCCAAGCTTAACGAAATGTCCCATATCATTCCAGTGACTTTCCAATGGAAACGTCATTTTAAGCCGCCGATATTTTGAAATGCCCGTTATAGGCAGTATGGAGTAACAACAACAAATCATCCGCTGAAATTTTAGCAGGAAAAGTGTAATTACTCGGTAAATTTTTCGGATGCAGAAGGAAATAGGCAATGATGAACTACCTAGACTGTTGATATTTTACTCAACGCTAGTATCGAAGATCTTCGATTTAGTACCTACTACATATGATCGTTCCACAACATTTGGTGTTCGAATTTGCCTCTCATTGCACAAAGTTGGAGTGCCACATTGCACAAAAGGCGTTGCAATGTTGATTTAATGTTTTGATATCATGAATCGCCTTCGAGTAAATAATCTCCATTATCGCCCTGTTAGAGTTGCATTTAGATAGGGTAAATGTACCAATAGTGGTGCAATTAGTAGCTCCTTGTAGTAAAATAATTGAATAAAATTTATAAAACCACAAAACAAAAAGTTTAAAAAGTTAATCAGTAGTATTTTACTTAAATTTGCTAGGAAAAATGTAAAAACCATTGTTTATTCCATATTTTGCTAATAAATCACTTGCACCAACTATAGGTACACGGTTCCTATTATGGAGGTAAAATTTAACATTGGTTCCTATAGTGGCGCATCCCATTGAATTCTTATGGGACCCAACACTATAGGAACACTACCACCACAATAGGTGCAAAGGAGCAAAAAAATTAAGGAAAATAATTGTTTAAAATAGGTTTTTCGGCAAATCCTGAACAAAAAACTGAATTAATGTTATTAATTAGGAATGAGACATCTATTAAAAATGTCATTTGCAAGCTTTTTGGTCGAAATAGTGCTAAATTGCCACTACCACCACTATTGGTACTACCTCCACTAAGGGAGCGTTTACCCAAGTGAATTTTTGAAAATGTGTTGGTCGTGAGATGCTTCAGAGTCCAGACCATTTTTCGAAAATGTTTAAAATTTTGTTCTGTGTACATTCAATGAAAGTCACAGCAAAGTTCCTCAACTAGAAATTGAAATCCCTTAACCTTCTTTGTGAATTAGCTTGCGCCTTGGCTTGCGCTCACCTCGCTGACCTAGTGCACGTTTTGGGGTCATAATGACCCCAATGCACGACTAGGGGTAATAGAAACAGTTTATTCCACTTTTATTTCCATTCGATGGTGTTATTAATACTTTGTTTTAAAAATGTTTAAGTGCTGTTCACAAATTACGTAACGCGATATAGGATATTAATATAAAAATGCATCAATGCACGCTGCATTTAGCTTAGCTTAGCTTAGCTTAGACTGACTGCACATATCTATGTTTGCTACTCCGTGATTGACCCGAACCAATGACAGTTGCACAATGAATCAACTGAATAATTGACTGGGTGTGGTCAACATTCTCACTGTGCAGGCTTCAGAGGCTCTCTTTAACGGTACAATAACGGCGCCGGCCACGTCCTTGCAGTCAGGTTGGAAGAGGGAAGGAATGTTAATAGCAACCTTTGTTATGTGAAGTTGGCGTTTACCGCACGTCTCCACCAAAGGCTGCAGGAAGGAGTGATTGTTAGTAGGGAAGGTATCGTTGGGTCAGGATTCACTTTGATAAGTAATATGACCTGTAATATGCACGCTGCATTGTACGAAAATATAAAACAACGTTTTTTTTGCAGTACAGAAAATGTAATTTCGACCTATCTAGATTCAATGTCATCGAATATCTTCGAAAAAGAAAATTAATATTCATCATGAAAAAATGGGATTTCATGTGCGCTGTAAAAATCGAGTTTTGCAACTCGTTGCAAAACATTCTTGTAATGAAAAACAAATCACTAGAATATGATCATTTCCATCAGTACCATCGCGCTTCGCGGTGGTTCGGTGGAAATGGTCATGTGTTCCATCATGCTAGACACTAAATTTTGATCAAGCAAGCCTAGAAGCAAGCTGTACTATAACCGTGACAATTTGGCAACCTCTTGCTGTGACAACTCTGGTTTGGGTCAAACAATTGCACTATGATTCATAATACAACCGAAATCAGTTGCATTATGAATCATATTGCAATTGGGTTTTTAAATTAAGAAAAATGTATTGATTTTTTGATTTTATACGAAAGAGCACCTTTTTCTGAACCACCATGATTTTTTTCAGATTTTTAGAACTTCATTTTGGTACCTAAAATCGATTTCGAAGAGATTTTTAAAAATCACCTTTTGACAGCTGGCCAACTGCTTGACAGCTCCGCCCAGTACAAAATGCAACGAGGGGTGATTCGACAAATCGCTCCCATACAAACTTCAAACAGATTTTTAAATAGGTTCCCGGGCACCAAAATTCATGAAAATTTGGATTTCGGCTAAGTTGGAATGGAATTATCTCAACACCACTAAAGAAGCCAATTGTTTGGTATAGTACGAAAAACTAGTCCGTTGTGATACGGCAAGTAGGTAGGTATAAATCAAATTCCATGGTGCTGAGTTGCAAAAAGATTTTCAAAATCTACTTGCGTCAATTTTTAGATAGGGGAACTTACGTATTTTCGGCAGTTTTGTTCTCTTCGTCATGGGAGGTTTTCGAAACCTATTAAACTCAAAGTTGGCCTCAAATCCTTCCAAAGTAAGCTGAATGATATGGTCATATTTCAGGCATTTGGTCGACAAAAACCCCCCACGACGAAGATAACAAACCAGCCAATAATATCCAACGTCACCCTATTAGGTATTCAAAATAAGTCACGTTTAGAAGTACACCACGAATAATACTTTTTATATTTGAAATTATGAGTCAACATGTTGAATATTCAATGGGCTAAACGTGCTTTGAACTGAGTTTTTGTAAGAAATTAGTGTCTAAAAAGGTATAAGAAAACACTTTTTCTTTAAATTTCATTCTAAGTTTGTTTGTTAAAAAATAATATCTTTTGAACCATAAGAGACAAAAATATGTTTATTGTGACCTGAAATTATGGAGGGACCGGATTAAAATAAATAGAAACGTCAATGCAAATGTACTTTCGACTTCCAAATCAGGATGACAAATTTCCAAAATTATCAACACGGTACCTTTTTGAATTCAAATATAAAAAACTTGATTGTCCCAAATACCGATGTTGAATGTTTTATATTGACGACGAGCCGGCTGTAGATTATGATTTTCTTTATCATCGCCTCCGTCCATATCCAAACGTTTTACAATTGTATCGTTCCTAAGTGTACATGTTTTATTGAAAATGTTTTCTGCTGTTTGGAAAAATTATCCATGAAGCAGGTGAAGAAAACCAAACTCTGCAATTTGCGGCTTAAGCCTGGCTTAGCGCTGCTAAGCCACCTCAGAGCACCGCTTAAAATAAGCCACACTTAACGTAAACCGTAGCTTTGTTAAACCGGGTTTAGGAGTTAAGCCGAGGTGAAGAAATTGAAAAAAAGTTAAGCCCGGCTTAAAATGTTGCTAAGCCTGGTTTAAAATTTAAGCCCAGGTGAAGAAATCGCCCCTAAGTGGTTACATAGGAGCCGAGAAAAGAGCTATGACTAGGTGGCATAGAAGCTGATCGCACAGCATGTACAAGCTGATTAAGTTCGCCAGATTCATTGGTATAGGGCTTGCATAGAAGCTTCCGTCCATATGTACAACACAGTAACTCAGCATCAAGCCGTATTAAGGACGCTTTGTTGACGTTTACATTCACAATGAATGTTAGTTGGGTGGAACCACCAACACTGGATGGGGTTAGGAACGCCCTACACGAGCATCAATCCACCAGCTTCTTTGAATACAATTTTCACACTCACCATCATCTGTTCATTGATTTTAAGGCTGCGTACGATTCAGTGACAAGAAATGAGCATTGAAATGTCAGATAATGTCAGAACACGGTTTTCCGACAAAACCGATTAGGCTGATAGATGCAAGCTTGATGGATCAACATCAAGATTTCTACACTGAAACTTCCATTTAGGTAATGAGTTTACTTCGAAATATATACAGTATTATCGGAATAAGCCATTAGATCCTCAGGCCGAAAACATTATTAGGTCGAAAAGGTCGCCAAGCCGATATAGGGGAGACTGGGGAGACTTGATCCCTTTTTCTTAATTTACCTGAAACTTTAAGAAAAAACACAAAACTAGATCCGATTTCCGTACAAAATGACAGGTTAACATCTATTGCAAGTTAATACACAACAGAAGGCCTTTAAATTATTGTTAAAGTTTCAAAACTGTGTTTTTGTGGAGGCATGTCTTATGATGTATTTTTCAAAAATGGGTGACACTTGATCCCCCAATTGAGCACATGGTTTATTTAAAGGGAAAGTAATTCCAGAGTCTTCCTATTCATTTTCTTTTCGAGTTTTCTTGTATTTTCGATGAATATGGAGTGTTTGAAATTGTAAGATTTTCTTAAATTTTTAAGGATATGCTGTATTTTCAAAATGGGGAGACTTGATCCCCCTGTTCTTGGTTTGTACTAAAGTTATAATTATCTGACACATTTTATCGTTGAATAGACTAGAATTCCAAGTAAATAGAGGCTTCCGAATAGAATTTTATTTTTCACATGTATGTATAATGTGTGTGTAATCCTCGAGGGATCAAGTCTCCCCATGTCACTGTTGTGTATACTAAGCTCAACTAATTAAAATATGTTAACAACAGCCTTATTTGGATAAATAAGTTTGAAAGAATTTTATTTAAACTATGTGCTGTGAAATTTTGACACGATTTGGTTCAATTTTCACAAAGTTATTGAGATTTTTCGGAATCGACTAAAAGATTTCTGAAGGACTGAAAACAAACCATCAACCGTTAAAAAATAATGCAATGTACAATCGAAATCACTTGTAGCCAAAACATAGTTGTTTGTCCAGGAGTAGTTTTGGAAAAATTATGCTAGAAGAAAAATGTTTTGATTCCGAGCAAATATGGGGGGAACAAGTCTCCCCAGGGATCAAGTCTCCTCAGTCTCCCCTATAGTTTGGTCGGAAAAAGGTCGTTTGGCCGTATTGTTACATCGAAGTGCTCATTACGTCGAATAGGTCATTAGGCCGAATAAGCCACTAGGCTAAATGGGTGATCAGGTTTAGGCCAAAAGGTCATAGGCCGAATGGGTGATCAGGTCGACTTGGTTGATATGACTTAGAGGTGGCTCAGTCGAGTATATCATTAGGTCGAATGGGTGATCAAGATCAGATTGAATCGCGTATCCCGTATGAGATTAAAACTGCACCGCGCTCGCGCTGAATACGACGAGCGAGGTTTTTTGATAGTGTTGTACTTTTTTACAACGGCGCGCGTCCTGAAGGGTTAAAGGTGATTCTGTCAAGTAGGCTATTAGGACGAAAATGCATTTTGCTGAACAGATCATTGGGCAGAATAGACCGAACGGGCCATTAAGCTGAATTGGCCGAATGAACCGAGAAAATCATTAGATCAAATAGACCATTAGGCCGGATAGGCCAAATAGGTTATTAGATCGAATAGGCCGAATAGCTAATAAGGCCGAACGGGGACGGATCATAACGTCTGAGGCCATAATGTCCCGGACGCCAAGGCGCGTTTTTTTCACGAAATAACGTCCAAAGTCTAGGATGCGTCATAATATCCTATGGGCCTTCTTTTCTGAGACATTATGGCACATCTGCATGTTGAGTTGTTATGCCACGAACAATGCGCCATAAAGTCCTGGGACATTATGGCCTCGGACGTTATGATACGGCACCAGGCCGAACATGCCATTAGGCCAAATAGGTCATTAGGTTGAATAGGTCATTACGCCAAATGGGTCGTAAGATCGAATAGGCCATTATGCCGAATAAAGAGGCAGGTCATTAGGCTGAATCGTGGGCCGAATCGGTCATTAGATCGAATAGGGTGCTTGGTCAAATAGATCATTAGATTGAATAGGTAATAAGGCACACAGGTCGGTCGCGGATATCCGATTATTAGGCTGTTAGGATGTACGTTAGGCCGAAGTAAGTTAGGCCGGATAGCTCATTTGGCATAAATTTTCCAAATGCCATTGGTCCATGCCTATTTGACTTTTTAGCGGCCTTAGGACCTATTTAGCCTTATGACCTATTCGGAACAATGATCTATTCGAGTAGACGACTTCCCTTAACCTTCTGAAGAACAGATGTCTTCGAAACCGTAGCCTTTGTTTTGCTCTGAATATGTAGTCGATAAAACTCACAGTTTTATTACTACTTTTATGTAAACCATTGATGAAATGTTTTATAGTATACTTGAAGATATCTATAAAGCCAGATTTCAAGAGTAAACAAAATTCTCCGACATGTAATCTTTCTGGCATTTATGATTACCACAATAAAACTGTCAACTGATGGCGTTCCGTTCGATAAGTAACAACATACATACATACATTTATTTGTTCAACATCATTAAGACAAGACATAATCAACAATAGTACGCCAAAATACTCGGTTTGTGGCTGTCGCTCTCCATCCTCGGTCGCGCCCAATGCTCGCCAAGTCACGCTCCACCTGGTCCGCCCATCGTGATCTCTGCGCTCCACGCCTTCTTGTGCCAACCGGATCAGTTGCAAACACCAGCTTTGCAGGGTTGTTGTCCGGCATTCTTGCAACGTGCCCTGCCCACCGTATCCTTCCGGCTTTGGCCGCCTTCTGGATGCTGGGTTCGCCGTAAAGTGCAGCGAGCTCGTGGTTCATTCTTCTCCGCCACACACCGTTCTCCTGCACACCACCGAAGATCGTCCTTAGCACGCGTCGCTCAAAAACTCCGAGTGCTTGCAGGTCCTCCTCGAGCATGGTCCATGTCTCGTGCCCGTAGAGGATTACCGGTCTTATTAGCGTTTTGTACATGGTGCATTTGGTGCGTGGGTGAATCTTTTTCGACCGCAGTTTCTTCTGGAGCCCGTAGTAGGCCCGACTTCCGCTGATGATGTGCCTCCGAATTTCACGGCTCACGTTGTTGTCAGCCGTCAGTAAGGATCCGAGGTAGACGAATTCCTCCACCACCTCGAAGGTATCCCCGTCTATCGTAACATTACTACCCAGACGGATCCGGTCGTGTTCGGTTCCGCCTACCAGCATGTACTTTGTTTTTGAGACATTCACCACCAGTCCGACCTTTGCTGCTTCGCGTTTCAGGCGGGTGTACAGCTCTGCCACCGTTCCAAATGTTCTAGCGATAATGTCCATGTCGTCCGCAAAGCACACAAATTGACCGGATTTTGTGAAAATCGTGCCCCGGCTGTTGAGCCCGGCTCGTCGCATCACACCTTCCAGAGCAATGTTGAAGAGTAGGCATGAGAGTCCGTCACCTTGTCGCAGCCCCCGGCGAGATCCGAATGAACTGGATAGTTCACCCGAAACCCTTACGCAGTTTTGCACACCGTCCATCGTTGCTTTAATCAGTCTAGTCAGCTTCCCAGGAAAGCCGTTTTCGTCCATGATTCTTCATAGCTCTGCGCGGTCGATACTGTCGTATGCCGCTTTGAAATCGATGAACAGGTGGTGCGTTGGGACCTGGTATTCACGGCATTTCTGGAGGATTTGCCGTACGGTAAAGATCTGGTCCGTTGTCGACCGGCCGTCGATGAAGCCAGCCTGATAACTTCCCACGAACTCATTCGTTTTAGGTGACAGACGACGGAAGATGATCTGGGATAGCACTTTGTAGGCAGCATTCAAAATAGTGATCGCCCTGAAGTTCTCACATTCCAAATGGTCGCCTTTCTTGTGAATGGGGCAGATTACCCCTTCCTTCCACTCCTCCGGTAGCTGTTCGGTTTCCCAGATCCTGACTATCAGCCGATGCAGACAGGTGGCCAACTTATCTGGGCCCATCTTGATGAGTTCAGCTGCGATACCATCCTTACCAGCTGCTTTGTTGGTTTTGAGCTGGTGAATGGCATCCTTAACTTCACTCAGCGTGGGAGTTGGTTCATTTCCGTCCTCCGCTGCACTGGCGTCGTCGTTTCTTCCGTTGCCGTGGGCTGCCGTACCTACGTTCTCCACGCCGTTCAGGTGCTGATCGAAGTGCTGCTTCCACCTTTCGATCACCTCACGTCCGTCCGTCAAGAGGCCTCCGTCTTTATCCCTGCATATTTCGGCTCGCGGCACGAAACCGTTGCGGGATGCGTTGAGCTTCTGATAGGACTTCCGTGTTTCTTGGAAACGGCACAGCAGTTCCATTTCTTCACACTCCGCTTCTTCCAGGCGACGCTTTTTCTCCCGAAAGAGGCGGGTCTGCTGTTTCCGCTTCTGTTTGTAACGTTCCACGTTCTGTCGAGTTCCTTGCTGCAGCATTACCGCCCTCGCTGCGTTCTTCTCCTCCAAAACAGTTCTGCACTCTTCACTCACTGCTTTCACTGTACTCCAGCAGTCCTCTAGAGGGGCCTCATCGAGCTCGCCCTCGTCTGGCAACGCGGCCTCGAGATTCTGCGCGTATGCTGAGGCGACATCCGGTTGCTTCAGTCGCTCTAGGTTGTACCGTGGCGGTCGCCGGTACCGTACATTGTTGATGACGGAGAGTTTTGGGCGCAGTTTGACCATCACCAGATAGTGGTCGGAGTCGATGTTGGCGCCACGATAGGTCCTGACGTCGATAACGTCGGAGAAGTGCCGTCCGTCAATCAGAACGTGGTCTCCAGGTATAACGATAAGGGAGGCTGTGTTGGAAAAAGGTGCTACGTATGGCCATATTTTTGGAGGCGGCGAAATCAATGAGTCGTTGGCCGTTTTCGTTCGTCTGCTGGTGGGCGCTGAACTTACCAATCGTCGGTCTGAATTCCTCCTCCTGGCCTACCTGAGCGTTCAAATCTCCTATGATGGTCTTGACGTCGTGGCTTGGGCAGCGATCGTACTCGCGTTCGAGCTGCGCGTAAAATGCGTCCTTGTCATCATCAGTGCTTCCGGAGTGTGGGCTGTGCACGTTTATTATGCTGAAGTTGAAGAATCGGCCCTTGATCCTCAACCTGCACATTCTTTCGTCGATCGGCCACCAACCGATAACGCGCCTCTGCATATCACCCATCACGATGAAAGCTGTTCCCAGCTCGCGTGTGTTGCCGCAGCTCTGGTAGATGGTATGATTACCTCTAAACGTTCGCACCATGGATCCTGTCCAACACACCTCCTGCAGCGCTACGATGCCGAACCCGCGGTCCTTCAGTAGATCGGCGAGTATGCGGGTGCTCCCAATGAAGTTGAGAGATCGGCAGTTTCACGTACCGAGTTTCCAATCGCAAGTCCTTTTTGTTCGCTGGGATCGTTGCCGTTGGTCTCGGTTCGTATTATTCTGTTGCTGATTTTCCGCTACAATGGTTTTTTACGGCTGGCTCGTAGGGCCTGACACCAACCCCCTACTTTCCGGAGGACCATAGTGCACAGTTGAGCTTAGAGTCCTTCCCTGGCACTCGGACGTAGATCAGCCGCCCCTAACATGGGGATCAGACGCTGTTGTGAGCCGCTCCTCCTGGAGAACAGACGCTCAGGTTTGCCGAAGCAAACCCCTCCTTCCCTGTCAGCCTACAACCAAAGTTCCCACCGGGGTTGGTTACCCGATCTTCCCTAAGGTTGCTCATAGTTTCCGGCCGGTACCGCGTGGAGGTAGGGATAGGAGTTGCTGGGCAGAGGCTAGTGGATCACAATGGGATCTGAATTGCGCAGCATACCCAGCCTTTACCGTGCCCAAGCAACGGCATCTGTTGGTGGAAAAGCAGAAACTATGACACAGGTAGGATTATTGCGGTCATCATAAAAGTTAACTTGCTTTCCTTTTATTTTCGCTAATTATGGTCGTCGCCATATTGAAGAATTTGACAACGTGAATGGAAAATAGTTAATTTTGCTCAAATTAGCAATGAATTGATAGTTTGCCGTCATTTCCATAGCATGCTCACATAAACGAACTCTCTCAGCTGAGGTTTCTTGTAATTCGAGATAGTTTTACCAAATTAACAAATTGATTTGTTTCATTCCAAGATGACAATATTCACCATTTTCGAAGCGCATTAATTTTATGTTTATGCAACTCTAATATTCACGATAAAATTGAATGCGCATTAGCCTTGCAACATAATAACTACCCTAATAGAAAAATATGATACAACGTGCTTAACAACCCTTTCGGGCTATCATCTTGATCATACATTGAATGATACAATCATTCACTCTATCAGCAGTGTATCATACATTTTTATTAGGGTACCTAAATATCACTTTGAAATGATCGCTTTCTACTTGCGACATCACCTCCTGAACTTTACGTACCATTGAAGAAGCTTCTCTGCATCTTGAGCTGTCATAGTTTTTGTTGATAATAAAAACAACAACAATCACTCTCAATGAACTCTCCAGGGGCACCGAAGAGAACAGCGACAGGTATTTCTCCTGCGATACCACCGATGCGCTCGCACCGGTGTCGACCTCCATCCACACGGACTCCTCGTTGATCATAACCTCCATTTCAGCAACTGGATTAACACGTGGTTGCTTCACCTCACCAATTACGGCTAGTTCTTCTGTTAGATGCTTCATGGCGAATAATTCTTCTTCTACGGCATCTTCTTCATCACTTCCAGACGTTTCTGATTGAACTTGTTGAATTTTCGACGATTTCTTCAAAGCACTCTTCCCAATGCTTCTCGATTTCGACCGGCACACAGTTGACGTGTGACCAATTTTTCCGCATGAAAAACATTTCCACTCGCGAGCCGGACAATTTCTCGGATTATTTTGTCTACCGCACAGGTGGCAATTTCTCTTAACCGACGCGAAACTTGTTGTAGAAGACTGGTTTGAAACTTCCTTACGAACACGTGGTGCCAACTTGTTCACATACTCGGATTGATGGCGCGATGGCTGCTGAAGTGTGGTGCTTTCTGACTCAGCTAACTCGAAATTCAAAGCCAGTTCACACG